>NC_134833.1:167313500-167413224 GCF_004210375.1 Tachypleus tridentatus | reverse complement strand
GAAACACTTCAATGAAAGAACATAATAAATAAAGACAGTAAAGAACAGTTGAAACAAATAGTAAGACATAATAAATAAAAGACAGTAAAGAACAATTACAGAAACACTTCAATAGAAAGACATAATAAATAAAAGACAGTAAAGAACAACAACAGAAACACTTCAATGAGAAAGACATAATAAATAAAAGACAGTAAAGAACAATTACAGAAACACTTCAATAGAAAGACATAATAAATAAAAGAGACATTAAAGAACAATACAGAAACTTCATAAGAGAAATAAATAATACATTAAAGACAGAACAAAACACTTCATTAGAAAGACATAATAAATAAAGATAATAAAGAAAAGACATTAGAGAACAATTATAGAAACACTTCAATAGAAAGACATAATAAATAAAGACAGTAAAAGAACAATTACAGAAACACTTCAATAAAGACATAATAAATAAAGACATTAAAGAACAGATCAGAAACACTTCAATAGAAAGACATAATAAATAAAGACAGTAAAGAACAATTACAGAAACACTAGAAAGAAATAATAAATAAAAAAGACAGTAAAGAACAAGAACAGAAACACTTCAATAAATAAAATAAAAGACAGTAAAGAACAATTACAAAACACTTCAATAGAAAGACATAATAAATAAGACATTAAAGAACAATTACAGAAACACTTCAAAGGAACAATAATAAAAAAAAGACAGTAAAGAACAGTACACTTCAATAGAAAGACATAATAAATAAAAGACAGTAAAGAACAATTACATTAAAGAAACACTTCAATAGAAAGAATAATAAATAGACACTTCAAAGAACATAATAAATACATACAGAAAATCAATAAGAAGACAAATAAATAAGAGACAGTAAAGAACAATTACAGAAACACTTAAATAGAAAGACATAATAAATAAAAGACAGTAAAGAACAATTACAAGAACAAGTTAAATAGTAGAGACATAATAAATAAAGACAGTAAAGAACAATTACAGAAACACTTCAATAGAAAGACATAATAAATAAAGACAGTAAAGAACAATTACAGAAACACTTCAATAGAAAAGACATAATAAATAAAGACAGTAAAGAACAATTACAGAAACACTTCAATAGAAAGACATAATAAATACAAAAGACAATTACAAACAAAGAACAATTACAGAAACACTTCAAGTTCAATAGAAGAGACATAATAAATAAAGACAATCAAGAACAATTAGAAGACACTTCAATAGAAGAGACATAATAAATAAAAGACAGTAAAGAACAATTACAGAAACACTTCAATAGAAGAGACATAATAAATAAAGATAAATGACAGTAAGAACATTAAATGAAAGAACAATTAAAGTACAGAAACACTTCAATTAGAATAGAAAGACATAATAAATAGAAAAGACATAAAACAGTAAAGAACAATACAGAAACACTTCAATGAGAAGAGACATAATAAATAAAGACAGATAGAAGAGACATAATAAATAAAAGACATTAGAAACACTTCAATTCAAGAAGACATAATAAATAAAGAGACAGTAAAGAACAAGAACAGAAACACTTCAATAGAAAGACATAATAAATAAAAGAAGACAATTAAAAGACATAAGAACAATTACAGAAACACTTCAATTAAGAAGTACAAACAACTTATAGACATAATAAATAAAGACAGTAAAAGAACAATTACAGAAACACTTCAATACAGAAACACTTCAATAAAGAGACAGTAAAGACATAATAAATAAGACAGTAAAGAAGAAAATTACAGAAACACTTTCAATAGAAGACAGTAACATAATAAATAAAAACACAGTAAAGAACAATTACAAGAAAGAAACACTTCAATAGAAAGACATAATAAATAAAAGACAGTAAAGAACAATTACAGAAACACTTCAATAGAAAGACATAATAAATAAAAGACATTAAAGAACAATACACAGAAACACTTCAATAGAAAGACATAATAAATAAAGAAGACATTAAAGAACAATTACAGAAACACTTCAATGACATAATAAATAAAGACAGTAAAGAACATATACAGAAACACTTCAATAAGACATAATAAATAAAGACAGTAAAGAACAATTACAGAAACACATTCAATAGAAAGACATAATAATAAATAAAAGACAGTAAAGAACAATTACAGAAACACTTCAATAGAAAGACATAATAAATAAAAGACAGTAAAGAACAATTACAGAAACAGTTCAATAGAAGAGACATAATAAAATAAAGACATACAATAAATAGAAAAGACAGACAGTAAAAGAACAATTACAGAAACACTTCAATAGAACATAATAAATAAAGACATAATAAATAAAGAAGAAATTGATAAAGAACAATACATAATAAATAAAACAGTACAAGAAACACTTCAATAGAAAAGACATAATAAAACAAAAAGACATTAAAAAGAACAATTACAGAAACACTTCAATAGAAAGACATAATAAATAAAAGACAGTATTAAGAACAATTACAGAAACACTTCAATAGAAAGACATAATAAATAAAAGACAGTAAAAGAACAATTACAGAAGAACTTAAATAGAAAGACATAATAAATAAAAAGACATTAAAGAACAACACAAATACTTCAATAGAAAGACATAATATAAAAAAAGACAGTAAAGAACAAGAACAGAAACACTTCAATAGAAAGACATAAATAAAAGACAGTAAAGAACAATTACAGAAACACATTAAATAGAAAACATAATAAAATAAAGACAGAACAATTAAGAACAATTACAGAAACAGTTAAATAGAAAGACACTTCATAATAAATAAAAGACAGTAAAGAACAATTACAGAAACACTTCAAATAGAAAGACATAATAAATAAAAGACAGTAAAGAACAATTAAAGACAGAAAAGAACAGAAACACTTAAATAGAAAGACATAATTAAGACATAATAAATAAAGACAGTAAAGAACAATTACAGAAACACTTCAGTAGAAAGACATAATAAATAAAAAAAGACATTAAAGAACAAGAACAGAAACACTTCAATAGAAAGACATAATAAATAAAAGACAGTAAAGAACAATTACAGAAACAGTTAAATAGAAAGACATAATAAATCAAAAAGACATTAAAGAACAATTACAGAAACACTTCAATAGAAAGACATAATAAATAAAAGACATTAAAGAACAGAACAGAAACACTTCAATAGAAAGACATAATAAATAAAAGACAGTAAAGAACAATTACAGAAACACTTCAATAGAAAGACATAATAAATAAAAGACAGTAAAGAACAATTACAGAAAACAGTTAAACACTTCAGTAGAAAGACATAATAAAAAAAAGACATTAAAGAACAACTAGAAATAAATAAAAGAACTTCAATAGAAGAGACATAATAAACATTAAAGAAAAGACATTAAAGAACAGAACAGAAACACTTCAATAGAAAGACATAATAAATAAAAAAGACAGTAAAGAACAAAAGAACAGAACAGAAACACTTCAATGAACAAGAAAGACATAATAAACACATAAAGACATTAAAGAACAGATCAGAAACACTTCAATAGAAAGACATAATAAACATAAAAAGACATTAAAGAACAAGACAGAAACACTTCAATAGAAAGACATAATAAATAAAAGACATTAAAGAACAGAACAGAAACACTTCAATAGAAAGACATAATAAATAAAATACAGTAAAGAACAATTACAGAAACACTTAAATAGGAAGACACATAATAAATAAAGACAGTAAAGAACAATTACAGAAACACTTAAATAGTAAGACATAATAAATAAAAGACAGTAAAGAACAATTACAGAAACACTTCAATAGAAAGACATAATAAATAAAAGACAGTAAAGAACAATTACAGAAACAGTTCAATAGAAAGACATAATAAATAAAACACGATAAAGAACAGAACAGAAACACTTCAAAGAAAGACATAATAAATAAAAGACAGTAAAGAACAATTACAAAACAGTTCAAATAGAAAGACATAATAAATAAAAAAGACAGTAAAGAACAGAACAGAAACACTTCAATAGAAAGACATAATAAATAAAAAGACAGTAAAGAACAATTACAAGAGACACTTCAATAGAAAGACATAAATAAATAAAAACAGTAAAGAACAGTACAGAAACAGTTCAATAGAAAGACATAATAAATAAAGACAGTAAAGAACTGTACAGAAACACTTCAATAGAAAGACATAATAAATAAAAGACAGTAAAGAACAGAACAGAAACACTTCAATAGAAAGACATAATAAATAAAAGACAGTAAAGAACAATTACAGAAACACTTCAATAGAAAAGACATAATAAATAAAAGACAGTAAAGAACATTACAGAAACACTTCAGTAGAAAGACATAATAAATAAACACAGTAAAGAACAATACAGAAACACTTCAATAGAAAGACATAATAAATAAAAGACAGTAAAGAACAATTACAGAAACACTTCAATAGAAAGACATAATAAATAAAAGACATTAAAGAACAATTACAGAAACACTTCAATAGAAAGACATAATAAATAAAAGACATTAAAGAACAATTACAGAAACACTTCAATAGAAGAGACATAATAAATAAAAGACAGTAAAGAACAATTACAGAAACACTTCAATAGAAAAGACATAATAAAAAAAAGACATTAAAGAACAATTACAGAAACACTTCAATAGAAAGACATAATAAACAAAAGACATTAAAGAACAATTACAGAAACACTTCAATAGAAAAACATAATAAACAAAGGACATTAAAGAACAGAACAGAAACACTTCAATAGAAAGACATAATAAACAAAAGACATTAAAGAACAGATCAGAAATACTTCAATAGAAAGACATAATAAAACAAAGACATTAAAGAACAGAACAAGAAATACTTCAATAGAAAGACATAAATAAAAAAACAGTAAAAGAACAATTACAGAAACACTTAAATAGGAAGACATAATAAATAAAAGACAGTAAAGAACAATTACAGAAACAGTTAAATAGAAAGACATAATAAATAAAAGACAGTTAAAGAACATTAGAAACACTTAAAAGAAAGACATAATAAATAAAGACAGTAAAGAACAATTACAGAAACAGTTAAATAGAAAGACATAATAAATAAAAGACAGTAAAGAACAATTACAGAAACACTTCAATAGAAAGACATAATAAATAAAAGACATTAAAGAACAGAACAGAAACACTTCAATAGAAAGACATAATAAATAAAAGACAGTAAAGAACAATTACAGAAACAGTTAAATAGAAAAGACATAATAAATAAAAGACATTAAAGAACAGAACAGAAACACTTCAATAGAAAGACATAATAAATAAAACACAGTAAAGAACAATTACAGAAACACTTTAATAGAAAGACATAATAAATAAAACACAGTAAAGAACATTACAGAAACACTTCAATAGAAAGACATAATAAATAAAACACAGTAAAGAACATTACAGAAACACTTCAATAGAAAGACATAATAAATAAAGACAGTAAAGAACAATTACAGAAACACTTCAATAGAAGAGACATAATAAATAAAGACAGTAAAGAACAATTACAGAAACACTTCAATAGAAAGACATAATAAATAAAGACAGTAAAGAACAATTACAGAAACACTTCAATAAAAGACATAATAAATAAAAGACAGTAAAGAACAATTACAGAAACACTTCAATAGAAAGACATAATAAATAAAGACAGTAAAGAACAATTACAGAAACAGTTAAATTGAAAGACATAATAAATAAAAGACAGTAAAGAACAATTACAGAAACACTTTAATAGAAGAGACATAATAAATAAAAGACAGTAAAGAACAATTACAGAAACACTTCAATAGAAAGAGACATAATAAATAAAACACAGTAAAGAACAATTACAGAAACACTTCAATAGAAGAGACATAATAAACAAAAGACATTAAAGAACAGAACAGAAACACTTCAATAGAAAGACATAATAAAATAAAAGACATTAAAGAACAATTACAGAAACAGTTAAATAGAAAGACATAATAAATAAAACACATTAAAGAACAGAACAGAAACACTTCAATAGAAAGACATAATAAATAAAAACAGTAAAGAACAATTACAGAAACACTTCAATAGAAAGACATAATAAATAAAAAGACAGTAAAGAACAATTACAGAAACACTTCAATAGAAAGAGACATAATAAATAAAAGACAGTAAAGAACAATTACAGAAATACTTCAATAAAAAGACATAATAAATAAAAAGTAAAGAACAATTACAGAAACACTTCAATAGAAAGACATAATAAATAAAGACAGTAAAGAACAATTACAGAAACACTTCAATAGAAAGACATAATAAATAAAGACAGTAAAGAACAATTACAGAAACACTCAATAGAAAGACATAATAAATAAAAGACAGTAAAGAACATTACAGAAACACTTCAATAGAAAGACATAATAAATAAGACACTAAAGAACAGAACAGAAACACTTCAATAGAAAGACATAATAAATAAAAAGACAGTAAAGAACAGTACAGAAACACTTCAATAGAAAGAGACATAATAAATAAAAGACAGTAAAGAACAATACAGAAACACTTCAATAGAAAGACATAATAAATAAAAGACATTAAAGAACAATTACAGAAACACTTCAATAGAAAGACATAATAAATAAAGACATTAAAGAACAATTACAGAAACACTTCAATAGAAAGATATAATAAACAAAAAGACATTAAAGAACAGAACAGAAACACTTCAATAGAAGAGACATAATAAATAAAAGACAGTAAAGAACAATTACAGAAACACTTCAATAGAAAGACATAATAAATAAAATACAGTAAAGAACAATTACAAGAAACATTTAAATAGGAAGACATAATAAATAAAAGACAGTAAAGAACAATTACAGAAACAGTTAAATAGAAAGACATAATAAATAAAAGACAGTAAAGAACAATTACAGAAACAGTTAAATAGTAAGACATAATAAATAAAGACAGTAAAGAACAATTACAGAAACACTTCAATAGAAAGACATAATAAATAAAAGACAGTAAAGAACAATTACAGAAACACTTCAATAGAAAGACAAAATAAATAAAAGACAATTAAAGAACATTACAGAAACAGTTCAATAGAAAGACATAATAAATAAAAGACAGTAAAGAACAATTACAGAGACACTTCAATAGAAAGACAAAATAAATAAAGACAGTAAAGAACAATTACAGAAACAGTTCAATAGAAAGACATAATAAATAAAAGACAGTAAAGAACAATTACAGAAACACTTCAATAGAAAGACATAATAAATAAAAGACAGTAAAGAACAATTACAGAAACACTTCAATAGAAAGACATAATAAATAAAGACAGTAAAGAACAATTACAGAAACACTTCAATAGAAGAGACATAATAAATAAAAAGACAGTAAAGAACAGAACAGAAACACTTCAATAGAAAGACATAATAAATAAAAAGACAGTAAAGAACAATTACAGAAACACTTCAATAGAAGAGACATAATAAATAAAAGACAGTAAAGAACATTACAGAAACACTTCAATAGAAAGACATAATAAATAAGACAGTAAAGAACAGAACAGAAACACTTCAATAGAAGAGACATAATAAATAAAGACAGTAAAGAACAATTACAGAAACACTTCAATAGAAAGACATAATAAATAAAAGACAGTAAAGAACAATACAGAAACACTTCAATAGAAAGACATTAAAGAACAATTACAGAAACACTTCAATAGAAAGACATAATAAATAAAGACATTAAAGAACAATTACAGAAACACTTCAATAGAAAGACATAATAAATAAAAGACATTAAAGAACAATTACAGAAACACTTCAATAGAAAAAGACATAATAAATAAAGACAGTAAAGAACAGTACAGAAACACTTCAATAGAAAGACATAATAAATAAAAGACAGTAAAGAACAATTACAGAAACAGTTCAATAGAAAGACATAATAAATAAAAGACAGAAAAGAACAATTACAGAAACAGTTCAATAGAAAGACATAATAAATAAAAGACAGTAAAGAACAGTACAGAAACACTTCAGTAGAAAGACATAATAAATAAAAGACAGTAAAGAACAATACAGAAACACTTCAATAGAAAGACATAATAAATAAAAGACATTAAAGAACAATTACAGAAACTCTTCAATAGAAAGACATAATAAATAAAAGACATTAAAGAACAATTACAGAAACACTTCAATAGAAAGATATAATAAATAAAAGACATTAAAGAACAGAACAGAAACACTTCAATAGAAAGACATAATAAATAAAAAGACAGTAAAGAACAATTACAGAAACACTTCAATAGAAAGACATAATAAATAAAATACAGTAAAGAACAATTACAGAAACACTTAAATAGGAAGACATAATAAATAAAAGACAGTAAAGAACAATTACAAGAAACAGTTAAATAGTAAGACATAATAAATAAAAGACAGTAAAGAACAATTACAGAAACAGTTAAATAGTAAGACATAATAAATAAAAGACAGTAAAGAACAATTACAGAAACACTTCAATAGAAAGACATAATAAATAAAAGACAGTAAAGAACAATTACAGAAACACTTCAATAGAAAGACAAAATAAATAAAAGACAGTAGAGAACATTACAGAAACAGTTCAATAGAAAGACATAATAAATAAAGACAGTAAAGAACAATTACAGAGACACTTCAAGTAGAAAGACAAAATAAATAAAAGACAGTAAAGAACAATTACAGAAACAGTTCAATAGAAAGACATAATAAATAAAAGACAGTAAAGAACAATTACAGAAACACTTCAGTAGAAAGACATAATAAATAAAAGACAGTAAAGAACAATTACAGAAACACTTCAGTAGAAAGACATAATAAATAAAAGACAGTAAAGAACAATTACAGAAACACTTCAATAGAAAGACATAATAAATAAAGACAGTAAAGAACAGAACAGAAACACTTCAATAGAAAGACATAATAAATAAAAGACAGTAAAGAACAATTACAGAAACACTTCAGTAGAAAGACATAATAAATAAAAGACAGTAAAGAACATTACAGAAACACTTCAGTAGAAGAGACATAATAAATAAGACAGTAAAGAACAGAACAGAAACACTTCAATAGAAAGACATAATAAATAAAGACAGTAAAGAACAAGTACAGAAACACTTCAGTAGAAAGACATAATAAATAAAAGACAGTAAAGAACAATACAGAAACACTTCAATAGAAAGACATTAAAGAACAGTACAGAAACACTTCAATAGAAAGACATAATAAATAAAAGATATTAAAGAACAGTACAGAAACACTTCAATAGAAAGACATAATAAATAAAAGACATTAAAGAACAGTACAGAAACACTTCAATAGAAAGACATAATAAATAAAAGACAGTAAAGAACAGTAGAGAAACACTTCAATAGAAAGACATAATAAATAAAAGACAGTAAGGAACAGTACAGAAACAGTTCAATAGAAAGACATAATAAATGAAAGACAGAAAAGAACAGTACAGAAACAGTTCAATAGAAAGACATAATAAATGAAAGACAGAAAAGAACAGTACAGAAACAGTTAAATAGAAAGACATAATAAATAAAAGACAGTAAAGAACAGTACAGAAAAACCTAAAAGGGCTGGGCGTGACCTAGTAGTCAGTGTGGGAGATTGAATCGAATGGCTCATGGTTTGCATCCTGCTTTTATAATGATATGTTTAGTTTGTCGAAACTAATGGTGCATTGTAAAGGGACAGTCTGATTCCTTTGTGTAATTGAAGGAACCGAATAAGTGGTTTTGTTAAATACCTGCAGATTCGCCCTGGCCAGGTGGTTAGGGAATTCAACTCGTAATCTGAGGATTGTGAAATCGATTCCCCATCACACCAAACATGTTCGTTGTTTCAGCCGTGGGGTTGTTATAGTTCCACTGTTCATTAGTAAAAGAGTAGCCAAAGAGTTGGTGTCAGGTGGTGATGACTACCCGCCTTCCCTCTTGTCTTACACTACTAAATTAGGGACAGTTAGTGCAGGTAGGGATACCCTAGTAAATTAGGGACATCTAGTGCAGGTAGGGATACACTACTAAATTAGGGACAGCTAGTGCAGGTGTGGATACACTGCTAAATTAGGAACAGTTTGTGCAGGTAGGGATACACTACTAAATTAGGGACAGCTAGTGCTGGTAGGGATACACTGCTAAATTAGGGACAGCTAGTGCTGTTAGGGATACACTGCTAAATTAGGGACAGCTAGTGCAGGTAGGGATACTACTAAGTTAGGGACAGCTAGTGCAGGTAGGGATACACTACTAAATTAGGGACAGCTAGTGGAGGTAGGGATACACTACTAAATTAAAGACAGCTGGTGCAGGTAGGGATGGTTATCACAAATAGTTCTTTTGGGCCTTGCTGACGTTCACAAAACAAATGCTTTCTTTACTGCGATTTTGTTCACAGTATTGAGTAGTGTATTTGATTTATCCATATTTTTATATATTTGGTATATTTGTTATTCTTATGTTTATTTTCCGTTATAAGTTTATTATTTTATTTTAGGATTAGTGGTATCCTAGTTATCGAACCTTGCAATAAATCATGTTTAGGATTACGGCGGAAAATTTTGTTAACAGTGAGAGTACCAAATAAGTAAAATTAATCCATTTTAACTATTATAAAAATTTATTTTATTACTTTAGAAATACGTATTTAGAATGAGGTGTTTAGTTGGTTATCTTAATAAGTGGGTTTATTTGAAGTTTTACATTTTACTTTAATCAGAAGTTTAAGGTAATGTACCTCAAGGTAGAAATAATGAGACAGGAAAATGTTTTGATTATAAATATTAGTGGTAATATGCTTTCAACAAGAACATTCAGACTACTCATAAAAATAAGTCACGATAATGGGTAAATCGTGATATATTTTCTGGTAATATAACCCCCTTGCGGATAAATATCAATTTCAAACTGTGGTCTTTAGCTAATCGTGAAAATTGGAAGTGTCACGATTCCTCACAGCTGCTCGGTGTTACACGTGGTAAGGGTTCAATGAATGGAGGATGGATACACAAGTGTTGTTAATTAAGCCTTATGTTCTCTGATAACAGGCATGTTTAGATATTTCTTTTGTTATAGCAACTTTGTGATACTGTTGTTGAATACTTCAAAACTATATTATATTAGAAGTTACAGCTTTTACAGTAAGATTTGTTTTAGAACAGGTATTGTTTTGATCACTGGTGAGATCGTTTTCAAATACTAAAATTTTCTAATGGGGATCATGAGAAATTGTAAAAAACTCGTAATAGAACGGTAAAGATTCAGTTCAAAAAACACTTTGAAAAACCTTTACTATTGACTTCTGAGGCTGTACACAAAATATACACACGAATTCTTGTTAGACGTACAACAACAAACAAATCTGCTCAAAACAGCACGTTTATAATAATTATTGTTGTTATTCTCTTGCCTGTGTACAAAAAAGAACAACTTGGTATATTACAGCTAAACCTTTTTTACATTACTAAATAAGATGCTATGAGAATCGTAGGGCTATTGAAAAATCGATTTGTTTCTTCTGTACGTTACACTAGCTGGAGTACTTGTCTCCTGGACGTTTTGGTTTGGTTTGAATTTCGCGCAAAGCTACACGAGAGCTCTCTGCGCTAGCCGTCCCTAATTTAGCAGTGTAAGACTAGAGGGAAGGCAGCTAGTCATCACCACCCACCGCCAACTCTTGGGCTACTCTTTTACCAACGAATAGTGGAATTGACCGTCACATTATACACCCCCACGGCTGGGAAGGCGAGCATGTTTGGTGCGACCGGGATTCGAACCTTTTGGACGAAAGTTATGTAAATTCGCATTTAATGAAAGGTTATCTCAGGAGATGGCAAGTTGCTTCTCTTATTTGTGATTAAAAAACACACAAAAAGGTCCATCAAAACTTTAAAACACAAATGTGAACCTGCAAGTTTGTATGCATCTCTTACACAATAAATAGCCATACCAAATTTGGTGAAGCTTCATCTATGTTTAGTATTATAGCTATACTGTTTGTAATTAATTTATTCAGCTTTTAAAATATATCTTAACATTTGTATTTTTGGACCCCTGCTGTACTGCTGTTCAGTATATTTGGTTGTATTTTCCAGATTTATGATAATATAGTTGGATAACATAAAACTATTTTGTCTTAGGCCTAAAAATCTATATGTTTAATGGATCGCAGGCATATATACTTTCGATTACTGTACTGCGTAGCTTGTGAATGAGCAATTTTTTATTATTATGTTATTGTAGAAAAATGTTTTAGTTATATTTTATCAAACTAATCACAAGAAACTATAGAAACAATATTTATTTCTTTATTTCACCGTCGTCTGGATGTGTTTACTTTTCGCCTAACACAAAGTTCAAGTGAGTTGATTATCGAACAGGAAATAAAAAAATTACAAACAATGCGCCTCAACTTATCGCCATGCAGGAACGTACAGGAAATACACACGTCCAAACTATAAGCTATTGAAATAACATATTTGAGCACTTATGTACTTCAAATACTGTTAAACCTGATCGCTTAACATAAAGTCCATTTGAAAACCAACAAAAACCTGAATAACTGCATTATTAAATCAAAGTGGAAATGTAAACGTCAGCGTATATTGTGAACACGTAAAGAAAAAAGTTTTATGTTTTGGTTACTAACGCGAATTAAAAAATCTTGCATGTAGGTCGTTCTTGTTTGTTTAGGGCGTTCACTCATACATGTGAATTAATACTTCGCATGTTTAAAGAAACTTACAGTTATTAATTTTAAATCTTTTCATTATTAAAGCTCAGTAACATCTGGTTTGATGTGTGAGAACTTAAAACATTGTCTGAAGTTTTGTTTCTTGGAGTAATTTAAAAAGAAAATTACTCAAACCATTAATCTGTTTTATTCACACTAAACATAAAACATACACCTGAAAGTAAATTGAACACTGTTTGAAAGTATATAATACAGCTGTTTGTGTTACACGTGGAAGGAAAATTACTCAAACCATTTATTTAATCTTAATTTTCTGATATTTTTTCACTATAGATAAATTAAAACTGTCTGTTTTCTTGTATATATTGTGATCCTTGTTTTGGGTAAATTAAAACTTTTCTTTATAATATTTTTGTAACATTGTTCCTTCATTTGTGGCCCGGCATAGCCAGGTGGTTAAGGCGCTCGACTCGTAATCTGAGGGTCGCGGATTCGGATCCCTGTCATACCAAAGCTTGCTCGTCATTTCAGTCATGGAGGCATTATAATGTTACGTTCAATCTTACTATTTGTTGGTAAAAGAGTATCCCAAGAGTTGGCAGTGGGTATTGATGACTAGCTAGCTGCGTTCCCTCTAGTCTTAAGCCCTCGAGTAGCTTTGTGCGAAATTCCAAAAAAACAAACAAAACAAACTCTAGTCTTAAACTACAAAATTAGGGACGGCTAGCGCAAAGCTACACGAGGGCTATCCTCCTCTTCTCTCTGATGCGACAAACCCATTGGCTACTAATGTTTGAGAGTTATTACGTTCTCAGCTAGAATGTTACTTCATGTTATTAAAGCTGGTCCTTGAAGATGTATAGCTTGTTGTTCACTATTCCACCTGTCTGCCCTGGACATGATTTCAAACGAGTCTGATTTGACTCCGATGTTGTTTTCCCATCATAGTCTACTGGTTTCTTCATCAGACAATATTGAATCAACCAATTGAATTCCAGAACTCGATTTGGCAGTGTCATAGCTGGAGTAGTTTAGGTAGGTGCTGTTTGTTAGTAAGCGCAAAGCTCTGTCCACCAAGGGTATCGAAACCCGGTTTCTTAACAGTGTAAGTTCGTAGACATACCGCTGTGCCATCTGCTTTGTTAGCAGGTGATATTGCAATAGTGGGAATTCCATATTTTGTTGCATATGGCATTTCGTTATGGGACTCTTGGCGTGAAAATAGATGAGACCCAATTTACTGATTGGTGTTTTACAAGTTTTATTGATACGTCACTGACGTCTTCCTTTATTTCGTTAGTTTTACCATTACAACCTGTTTTACAAGTTTTATTGATATGTCACTGACGTCTTCCTTTATTTCGTCAGTTTTACCATTACAACCTGTTTTACAAGTTTTATTGATACGTCACTGACGTCTTCCTTTATTTCGTCAGTTTTACCATTACAACCTGTTTTACAAGTTTTATTGATACGTCACTGACGTCTTCCTTTATTTCGTCAGTTTTACCATTACAACCTGTTTTACAAGTTTTATTGATACGTCACTGACGTCTTCCTTTATTTCGTCAGTTTTACCATAACAACCTGTTTTACAAGTTGTATTGATACGTCACTGACGTCTTCCTTTATTTCGTCAGTTTTACCATTACAGCCTATTTTACAAGTTTTATTGATATGTCACTGACGTCTTCCTTTATTTCGTCAGTTTTACCATAACAACCTGTTTTACAAGTTGTATTGATACGTCACTGACGTCTTCCTTTATTTCGTCAGTTTTACCATAACAACCTGTTTTACAAGTTGTATTGATACGTCACTGACGTCTTCCTTTATTTCGTCAGTTTTACCATTGCAGCCTGTTTTACAAGTTTTATTGATATGTCACTGACGTCTTCCTTTATTTCGTCAGTTTTACCATTACAACCTGTTTTACAAGTTTTATTGATACGTCACTGACGTCTTCCTTTATTTCGTCTGTTTTACCACGTAGCCTGTTTTACAAGTTTTATTGATATATATATAATTTTGTGTTTCCTTACTTTTTCGTCGCATTTTATTATTTTACCTCATGGTCGTCAACTTCAACAGTTGTAGTTCTACTTAAATAAAGTTCCAGCTAATTTCCACCAAATACTTACTGTTGATATAAAGTGGTGTAAATTATTCGTTGAAAATAATTCAACGTCATGTCTATAAATTAATTACTTTACTTCCTTCTTTAAAGTTTCTACAAACTTGAAGCCTATTAGCCTACTTTTCACGTGACATTAAATAATGTGAAATGTATCAGCACACTTCAGCAAAGTAACCGTGAACCATAATAACACATTGACTGGTTCTCAAACTCTTCACAACTATCTCGTTTTTATGACCTGCTTTTGTATATACCAGAAAAAACATTGGCGTCTCTTCTTCAGAATTTTATTTAGTCGTTCTAAGCTCTCCAGCTAATAAATTACAATGTTAAAAGAATAGCTTACAACTGTATAGTGAGATTACTGATTTATTTGTACGTATTTTAAGAATATCATTGTTTATGAAAAAATTAAATTTGTATCTTCATTATTGGTAAATGAAAATTGTCTTTTTGACTTGCTACTTGAACATAAACTACATATACGGTGTTGTGGAAAGTGTAATATGGTTCTTCCCAAAATAAACCTCTTCGTTATACTTATAAATGGTTGTTTACCTGTTTATTTATTTATTTTTAATGTATTGTAATGATTTTCCTTATTCTTTACATATTGAGATTTTGATTTAGAATTATCGATGTGTTATAATTGTCTTTATAACATTATGGTATTATTGTTTGGTTTGTCGATTGATTGAATTGTTGATATATTAAGTTAGTCCTTATGACATAACGGTATTATTGTTTGAATTGTCGATACATTAAGTTAGTCCTTATGACATAACGGTATTATTGTTTGAATTGTCGATACATTAAGTTAGTCCTTATGACATAACGGTATTATTGTTTGAATTGTGGATATATTAAGTTAGTCCTTATGACATAACGGTATTATTGTTTGAATTGTGGATATATTAACTTTGTTCTTGTAACGTGACGGTATTATTGTTTGAATTGTGGATATATTAACTTTGTTCTTGTAACGTGACGGTATTATTGTGTGAATTGTGAATATATTAAGTTTGTCCTTGTAGCGTGACGGTATTATTGTTTGAATTGTGGATATATTAAGTTTGTCCTTGTAACGTGACGGTATTATTGTTTGAATTGTCGTCGCATTAAGTTTGTTCTTATGACATAACGGTATTATTGTTTGAATTGTCGACGTATTAAGTTTGTTCTTATAAAGGTATTATTTGAACTGTCGACATATTAAGTTTGTCCTTATAACGGTATTATTGTTTGAATTGTCGATATATTAAGTTTGTTCCGATAACATAACGGTATTATTGTTTGAATTGTCGATGTATTAAGTTTGTTCCTATAACATAACGGTATTATTGTTTGAATTGTCGACGTATTAAGTTTGTTTCTATAACATAACGGTATTATTGTTTGAATTGTCGACGTATTAAGTTTGTTCTTATAACGGTATTATTGTTTGAATTGTCGATATATTAAGTTTGTTCCTATAACATAACGGTATTACTGTTTGAATTGTCGACGTATTAAGTTTGTTCCTATACCATAACGGTATTATTGTTTGAATTGTCGACGTATTAAATTTGTTCTTATAACGGTATTATTCTATGAATTGTCGATATATTAAGTTTGCCTTTATAGCATAATGGTACTGTTTGAATTGTCGACGTATTAAGTTTGTTCCTATAACATAACGGTATTATTGTTTGAATTGTCGACGTATTAAGTTTGTTCCTATAACATAACGGTATTATTGTTTGAATTGTCGACGTATTAAATTTGTTCCTATAACATAACGGTATTATTGTTTGAATTGTCGACGTATTAAATTTGTTTCTATAACATAACGGTATTATTGTTTGAATTGTCGACGTATTAAATTTGTTCCTATAACATAACGGTATTATTGTTTGAATTGTCGACGTATTAAGTTTGTTCCTATAACATAACGGTATTATTGTTTGAATTGTCGACGTATTAAATTTGTTCTTATGACGGTATTATTGTTTGAATTGTCGATATATTAAGTTTGCCTTTTTATAGCATAATGGTACTGTTTGAATTGTCGACGTATTAAATTTGTTCCTATAACATAACGGTATTATTGTTTGATTTGTCGACGTATTAAGTTTGTTCCTATAACATAACGGTATTATTGTTTGAATTGTCGACGTATGAAATTTGTTCTTATGACGGTATTATTGTTTGAATTGTCGATATATTAAGTTTGCCTTTATAGCATAATGGTACTGTTTGAATTGTCGACGTATTAAATTTGTTCCTATAACATAACGGTATTACTGTTTGATTTGTCGACGTATTAAGTTTGTTCCTATAACATAATGGTATTACTGTTTGATTTGTCGACGTATTAAATTTGTTCCTATAACATAATGGTATTACTGTTTGAATTGTCGACGTATTAAATTTGTTCCTATAACATAACGGTATTACTGTTTGATTTGTCGACGTATTAAGTTTGTTCCTATAACATAATGGTATTACTGTTTGAATTTTTTTTTTTTCATTATTAGTAGATAGATATGACGTGGTTGTTAGGGCGTTCGACTCCCAATTTGCGGGTCGCGGTTTCGAATCCACTTTATCGAACATGTTCACTCATTTGGCCGTAGGGTGTTTATAATGTAACGGTTAGTTCAAGAATTTGTTGGTAAGTGTAGTCCAAGAGTTGGCGGGGAGTGGCTTCAGTCTGTCATTGCTGAATTTGGAGATGACTAGTACAGATAGCTTGTGTAGCTTTGTGCAAACTTCAGAGTAAACCAAATCAGTAGATAGATGTTTAACTTGTATTGTTTTCACTGTGAATCTATATAACTAATATGCATGCGTTTCTTTTTCCGAAACTTTTCTCTCAAGTTTCATGATCAAACTCCACACACCTGATATCCGTTAGAAAAGCCACTTAACGCGCATGTATTTCCTTCAAAATAATCATTACTTTAGATACAGTTACAGTTGAGTTTCTCGACTGATTTAGATCTAAAATATGAATTCATAGTTCGTTCAAAACCATATGCTAATATTTTTTGAACACATGTACAGATGTTTCCGCATATCCGTTAAGTTTGCCTTCATTAGAACTTTGTAAAAATATACTTTCGTTTCGTGAAACCGTGTCGTACACTAATCGTTCATATCCGTTTCATTCTTTCCACATTATAATAAATATATTTTGTGTTAACTTAATGTGCAGTCTTTTTATGTAAGTACAGTTTCACTAAAGTCACGACTGCTTGAGTTTATCTGAAAGAATGAAAGACCAGGATTTATTGATCTAACTCATAATTTCAGTTTGTGAAAATGAAGGAATAAGGACAATTTAAACGACAGGCATGAAAACTGCTTTAGATGTTTTGCAGGTCTTGGCTAGAATATTGAAATATTTTCTCCTGTTATCATATAGAGACTGCATTTACTGTTAATGTACCTGGATTGTTTTTACTGTTAATATAACGAGATTGTTCTTACTATTAATATATATAGACTATTTTTACTGCTAATGTATGGAGACTGTATTTATTGTTCGCGTATCTAGATTGTTTTTATTGCTAATATTCTGAACTTTCGTGAAGTTTAAGGAAAGGAACTGTTTTCAAATGTTGTTGCTTCATGATGCTTTGAAATATTTGTTCTTAATGTTTCATAACAGGAATGTGATCTGACCTGTAGGCCTAACAGTTGTGCTTGTCTATTATCGTTCCTGTTATAACACAAATACGTGCATTGCTTCTGTTATATATATAATCTTTGGTATGAGGAAGATCAACGGGTCTGAAAAAACCCACAAAAACAAATATATATTTTACCAAAAAGAGTGGCGTCTAGACCAAATTTATTCGCTACTAGGCGTGCTCTATAATTAGCACGAGTGCGGAGTACTGTAACGTGACGCGTGTAGGACGATCACCCTACCTTTATCAACGGGTCTCTTTATTTTAAGACCTTACGACATTTTAATTTCTTTTTCCTAGCGTACCTGCATTTCTTTCGTTTTATGTTGCTATAAGATAAGCAGGAGAATACTGACTTTTAAGTTTTGTAAAATAAAAATATGGGAGATTCTGACTTTGTTTGGCTTATGCTAGTCGTCTGTCAAAATGGTCGGTTAGTTTGGAGTTTTATTGCGCAAGGCAACTACGCTATCTGCCCCTTATGAATATTAATAAGTAACATATATATGTAAAAGCGACTCGTTTGGGTTGATAATTTTTTTTTTTATGTAGAGGAGTCGAAACGTTGTTCGCTCCTCTACATAAAAAAAATTCTCAACCTAAACGAGCCGTTTTTACATATATATTTTTCTCTACAAGTGGGCTATCTCGTCATCACTGATTAATAAGTAGCATGTTATTTAAAGGTTTGCTTTAACTAAATTGCTTCATTATCAAGTTTACATCAATTTTATGACACAATTTATAATCAGAATATTTATAAACGAGTTTATCGGAATAGGTAATGAGTAACTTATTTCCGTGTTTATCTTGTTTGTATACACATAGGTTTTGAAAGAAAATTCCCACAAAAACTATTAGATTTCGAAGTACATTTAGCGTCCATTATATGATGCGGTTTTGGTGAAATAAACTCAGAAATATCAAGAAATGAAACAAAGGAATAGTTTGATGAATTCCATGACACATAACGGTGTTAGGGAGAAATTTCCTTCCACTGTTTGCTGCTGCCCTCTTTTGGTTGAAAGAATATTTTACGTGCTTCTTACTAATGTTTATTAATCTTTTCAAAAGGATCATAACGAGATCTTAATTTTTCTTCACTGAGTTTATACCATTAATTTTAAAATGACTGATATGCACGATTTTCTGTAGTGGTTGTATGTATAGTGTTGTGTCCTAATGTAGTGTTAAACAGTCAGTGTAAGGTTTGTATGTATAGTGTTGTGGTTTGATGTTCTGTTAAGTTACTTTTGTCCTTGTTATATTGTAGTTAAAATAACCAAGTTAGAATATTTTGTTTTCCAGATGAACAAGAAAGAGTACAGAAGAAAGTGTTCACAAACTGGATAAACCACTATCTAGCTCAGGTAGGTGTTTATCATTCTGTAGTGTTTCAACATGGATAAGTCACTATCTAGCTCAAGTAGGTGTTTATCATTCTGTAGTGTTTCAACATGGATAAGTCACTATCTAGCTCAGGTAGGTGTTTATCATTCTGTAGTGTTTCAACATGGATAAGTCACTGTCTAGTTCAGGTAGGTGTTTATCATTCTGTAGTGTTTCAACATGGATAAGTCACTGTCTAGCTCAGGTAGGTGTTTATCATTCTGTAGTGTTTTAACATTGATAAGTCACTATCTAGCTCAGGTAGGTGTTTATCATTTTGTAGTGTTTCAACATGGATAAGTCACTGTCTAGCTCAGGTAGGTGTTTATCATTCTGTAGTGTTTTAACATGGATAAGTCACTATCTAGCTCAGGTAGGTGTTTATCATTCTGTAGTGTTTCAACATGGATAAGTCACTATCTAGCTCAGGTAGGTGTTTATCATTTTGTAGTGTTTCAACATGGATAAGTCACTATCTAGCTCAGGCAGGTGTTTATCATTCTGTAGTGTTTCAAAATGGATAAGTCACTGTCTAGCTCAGGTAGGTGTTTATCATTCTGTAGTGTTTCAACATGGATAAGTCACTATCTAGCTCAGGTAGGTGTTTATCATTTTGTAGTGTTTCAACATGGATAAGTCACTATCTAGCTCAGGTAGGTGTTTATCATTCTGTTGTGTTTCAACATGGATAAGTCACTATCTAGCTCAGGTAGGTGTTTATCATTTTGTAGTGTTTCAACATGGATAAGTCACTATCTAGCTCAGGTAGGTGTTTATCATTCTGTTGTGTTTCAACATGGATAAGTCACTATCTAGCTCAAGTAGGTGTTTATCATTTTGTAGTGTTTCAACATGGATAAGTCACTATCTAGCTCAGGTAGGTGTTTATCATTTTGTAGTGTTTCAACATGGATAAGTCACTATCTAGCTCAGGTAGGTGTTTATCATTTTGTAGTGTTTCAACATGGATAAGTCACTATCTAGCTCAGGTAGGTGTTTATCATTCTGTAGTGTTTCAACATGGATAAGTCACTATCTAGCTCAGGTAGGTGTTTATCATTCTGTAGTGTTTCAACATGGATAAGTCACTATCTAGCTCAGGTAGGTGTTTATCATTTTGTAGTGTTTCAACATGGATAAGTCACTATCTAGCTCAGGTAGGTGTTTATCATTCTGTTGTGTTTCAACATGGATAAATCACTATCTAGCTCAGGTAGGTGTTTATCATTCTGTAGTGTTTCAACATGGATAAGTCACTATCTAGCTCAGGTAGGTGTTTATCATTTTGTAGTGTTTCAACATGGATAAGTCACTATCTAGCTCAGGTAGGTGTTTATCATTTTGTAGTGTTTCAACATGGATAAGTCACTATCTAGCTCAGGTAGGTGTTTATCATTTTGTAGTGTTTCAACATGGATAAGTCACTATCTAGCTCAGGTAGGTGTTTATCATTTTGTAGTGTTTCAACATGGATAAGTCACTATCTAGCTCAGGTAGGTGTTTATCATTTTGTAGTGTTTCAACATGGATAAGTCACTATCTAGCTCAGGTAGGTGTTTATCATTCTGTTGTGTTTCAACATGGATAAATCACTATCTAGCTCAGGTAGGTGTTTATCATTCTGTAGTGTTTCAACATGGATAAGTCACTATCTAGCTCAGGTAGGTGTTTATCATTTTGTAGTGTTTCAACATGGATAAGTCACTATCTAGCTCAGGTAGGTGTTTATCATTTTGTAGTGTTTCAACATGGATAAGTCACTATCTAGCTCAGGTAGGTGTTTATCATTCTGTAGTGTTTCAACATGGATAAGTCACTATCTAGCTCAAGTAGGTGTTTATCATTTTGTAGTGTTTCAACATGGATAAGTCACTATCTAGCTCAGGTAGGTGTTTATCATTCTGTAGTGTTTCAACATGGATAAGTCACTATCTAGCTCAGGTAGGTGTTTATCATTCTGTAGTGTTTCAACATGGATAAGTCACTGTCTAGCTCAGGTAGGTGTTTATCATTCTGTAGTGTTTCAACATGGATAAGTCACTATCTAGTTCAGGTAGGTGTTTATCATTCTGTAGTGTTTTAACATGGATAAGTCACTATCTAGCTCAGGTAGGTGTTTATCATTCTGTAGTGTTTCAACATGGATAAGTCACTACCTAGCTCAGGTAGGTGTTTATCATTTTGTAGTGTTTCAACATGGATAAGTCACTATCTAGCTCAGGTAGGTGTTTATCATTCTGTAGTGTTTCAACATGGATAAGTCACTATCTAGCTCAGGTAGGTGTTTATCATTCTGTAGTGTTTCAACATGGATAAGTCACTATCTAGCTCAGGTAGGTGTTTATCATTTTGTAGTGTTTCAACATGGATAAGTCACTATCTAGCTCAGGTAGGTGTTTATCATTCTGTAGTGTTTTGAACATGGATAAGTCACTATCTAGCTCAGGTAGGTGTTTATCATTCTGTAGTGTTTCAACATGGATAAGTCACTATCTAGCTCAGGTAGGTGTTTATCATTTTGTAGTGTTTCAACATGGATAAGTCACTATCTAGCTCAGGCAGGTGTTTATCATTCTGTAGTGTTTCAACATGGATAAGTCACTATCTAGCTCAGGTAGGTGTTTATCATTTTGTAGTGTTTCAACATGGATAAATCACTATCTAGCTCAGGTAGGTGTTTATCATTCTGTAGTGTTTCAACATGGATAAGTCACTATCTAGCTCAGGTAGGTGTTTATCATTTTGTAGTGTTTCAAAATGGATAAGTCACTATCTAGCTCAGGTAGGTGTTTATCATTCTGTAGTGTTTCAACATGGATAAGTCACTATCTAGCTTAGGTAGGTGTTTATCATTCTGTGGTGTTTCAACATGGATAAGTCACTATCTAGCTCAGGTAGTTGTTTATCATTCTGTAGTGTTTTAATATGGATATGTCACTACCTAACTCAGGTAGGTTTTTATCATTCTGTAGTGTTTCAACATGGATAAGTCACTATCTAGCTCAGGTAGGTGTTTATCATTTTGTAGTGTTTTAACATGGATAAGTCACTATCTAGCTCAGGTAGGTGTTTATCATTCTGTAGTGTTTCATACATGTGCTACTGATACTCTACATACATGTGTTACTGATACTTTACATACATGTGTTACTGATACTCTACATACATGTGTTACTGATACTCTACATACATGTGTTACTGATACTCTACATACATCTGTTACTGATACTTTACATACATGTGTTACTGATACTTTACATACATGTGTTACTGATACTCTACATACATGTGTTACTGATACTCTACATACATGTGTTACTGATACTCTACATACATGTTTTACTGATACTCTACATACATGTGTTACTGATACTCTACATACATCTGTTACTGATACCTTACATACATCTGTTACTGATACTTTACATACATGTGTTACTGATACTTTACATACATGTGTTACTGACACTTTACATACATGTGTTACTGATAATTTACATACATCTGTTACTGATACTCTACATACATGTGTCACTGATACTTTACATACATGTGTTACTGACACTTTACATACATGTGTTACTGACACTTTACATACATGTGTTACTGACACTTTACATACATGTGTTACTGATAATTTACATACATCTGTTACTGATACTCTACATACATGTGTTACTGATACTTTACATACATCTGTTACTGATACTTTACATACATGTGTTACTGATAATTTACATACATCTGTTACTGATACTCTACATACATGTGTTACTGATACTTTACATACATCTGTTACTGATACTTTACATACATGTGTCACTGATACTTTACATACATCTGTTACTGATACTCTACATACACGTGTCACTGATACTTTACATACATGTGTTACTGATACTTTACATACATGTGTCACTGATACTTTACATACATCTGTTACTGATACTTTACATACATCTGTTACTGATACTTTACATACATGTGTCACTGATACTTTACATACATGTGTTACTGATACTTTACATACATCTGTTACTGATACTTTATGTATGTTTTTATGATATTTTAAATATATGATACTGATATAATTTATATCTACTAATAACTTTTCTCATGAGAAATATTGCACTTTGGTAATGAGGGCCAATGATAAATTTTGATAAGTAAGAGTTCTAATTAATTAAGTTAATTAAAAATATTCAAATTTTCTCTCTGGGTTATATTGTACATGATGTATATTATACCCTGTTCAGGAGTCAACCATTGTAGCTACTTAGTAGTTGATTCTTTAGTTGACAACTTGTCTTTTTTATAGCACGCACCACCTTACAGAATTGACAAGTTACTCAATGACCTGAGAGATGGAACAAAATTACTTGCACTTTTGGAAGTTTTATCAGGAGAAAGACTGGTGAGAAGTGTAACTTTATCATATTTTATGTCAAGTATTTAAAGTAATTAATGATCACATTGAACCTTATGAAAAACTGGAAAAACAATTTAAAGTAACTAATGATCATGTTAAAGCTTTTTAATTACTGGACAAACAATCTAAAGTAGTTTTATTTTTAATTTTAAGTACCCAACTATAGTTTAAAGCTACATATCCATAAACATTCACCTCAGTCCACTTAATTCATGTCCTAAACTTTCATATATATTGAATCTATTCTTCACCATTGCTTCATTAAGTGTATTCTCTATTATATGTTACACTAAATACATTCTACACTATAGGTTATGTTTAGTACATTCTACACTATAGGTTATGTTTAGTACATTCTTCACTGTAGGTTATGTTTAGTACATTCTTCACTGTAGGTTATGTTTAGTGGATTCTTCACTATAGGTTATGTTTAGTACATTCTTCACTGCAGGTTATGTTAAGTACATTCTTCACTGCAGGTTATGTTAAGTACATTCTTCACTGCAGGTTATGTTAAGTACATTCTTCACTGTAGGTTATGTTTAGTACATTCTTCATTATAGGTTATGTTTAGTACATTCTTCACTGTAGGTTATGTTTAGCACATTCTTCACTGTAGGTTATGTTTAGTATATTCTTCACTGTAGGTTATGTTTAGTACATTCTTCACTGTAGGTTATGTTTAGTACATTCTTCACTGTAGGTTATGTTTAGTACATTCTTCACCATAGGTTATGTTTAGTACATTCTTCACTATAGGTTATGTTTAGTACATTCTTCACTGTAGGTTATGTTTAGTACATTCTACACTGTAGGTTATGTTTAGAACATTCTTCACTGTAGGTTATGTTTAGTACATTCTTCACTGTAGGTTATGTTTAGTACATTCTTCACCATAGGTTATGTTTAGTACATTCTTCACTGTAGGTTATGTTAAGTACATTCTTCACTGTAGGTTATGTTTAGTACATTCTTCATTATAGGTTATGTTTAGTACATTCTTCACTGTAGGTTATGTTAAGTACATTCTTCACTGTAGGTTATGTTAAGTACATTCTTCACTGCAGGTTATGTTAAGTACATTCTTCACTGCAGGTTATGTTAAGTACATTCTTCACTGTAGGTTATGTTTAGTACATTCTTCACTGCAGGTTATGTTAAGTACATTCTTCATTATATGTTATGTTTAGACAACACTAATGCTTGAACACAAAGGGTTTACTGATTAACGCTTCACTTAAGTATGGTTTTAAACTTTTGACCAGCTAGTATTTAAGCTAATTTCATCGTGTTCATATTTTCCCTATTAAATGCTAAAAAGGTTTTTATTTTTATTTTCCCTTTTTTTACTTTCATCTATCGAAGCTCTACTCAAATAAATGGTTGAGTCTAGCAACACAAAATGCATATTTTTTCTTTATGTTCATTGGCCTTAAGATTTTGGCCAGTAGTGTATGTTAAGTACATTCTCTACTCTATGTTGCATTAAGTATATTCATCACTATAGGCTAGGGTAAGTACCTTCTCTATTTTGTGTTATGTTAAGTACATTATTCATCATACATTTCAGATTTATCTTTATAAATTCAAACATGTTGTTATTTATTATGCTAAAATATTATGTGAGCTATGCTGATTTAATGTTACAGAAAAAGATGCAAAGACAAAGTTGGATGTATATTGGTCTTCTGATGTTTTGTTAAAACTAATATGTGGTCATTACTTAGAGAGTTGAGCATTATACATAGCTCTATGTTTTTTATAGCATGGGGAAAAAGGGAGAGTTCTTAGAAGACCACATTTTTTAAGCAACGTGAATACAGTACTACGTTTTCTGGAGCGTAGAAGGGTATGTACTAGTTAAAATTATGTAGAATATCAATATTTTCTGGACTTGATGTCATTAAAATTTGAATTTTTATTTTTGTTGCAGAAGAATTAAATGACCTGTAAAAGTAATTAACAGCTGTCCAAACTGTGACATAGTGTCTAATAAAAATATGAAGATGAGTCTCAAAATGATTTATAAAATATATGTAAAGAAAATATGTTTTTTCAGGTTTTCTTTTTGTTCTTTAAGTTTTGACTCTCAGAAAAAAACCAATAAACACAAACATGAATTTCATACAAAAAGTAAATATACTAAAAAACACATTTTTATGTTGTTATAGATTAAAACTGTCAATATCAATGCTGGTGATGTAGTGGATGGAAAAACAAACATTGTTTTGGGATTAATCTGGACCATTATTTTACACTTCCAGGTAAGAGTGTTGTTTCAGTTGTTTAATAAGAAAAACAACATTTTAACTGTTGTGTTTTGCTGTTAAATATTATTATTTTTTTTCCTTTTTCACTGTTCCACATCACTAATGTTGTCAAATTCTGAGAAAAGGAAAAAAATATGCATTGAAATATAAACTTTAAATAAGATTAGTAGGATCTGTGTCACTAACTGTTACAGTATTTCATATTATAATTTAAGATTCATAACAATTTTAATTGCATATTTCAATAACGAATGTATAGAATAAATTGCTCACTAAACTTTTATCTTTTTTAAGCCACTCTCAGTGAAACATTTGCTCAACCCTAAAACTGGTTTTGAAGAAATCTAATTATTTAAGCCAGACAAGATATGCCATATTATATGCTGTATAATGCATAAGTTGGTAAAACTTCATCCTGTACATCAAACTGTAATGGAACTCTTGCTTATATGATACTGCAAAAACATTTTTATTACATGATGTGCAACCCCTAACTTTATGAAACTTTTATCCTATAAGCATGTAGATTTGCAGTAGGGGTCTCAGTGTTCCAGCTTTTGCCTCCATTTCCTGTCATGGAGAACTATTTTTCTCCATTCTCAGGGTGCACATACGATGTCATGAATATTTCATATGTGGATGTAATCTGTATAAATATAATAGTACTGTTTGTTGTATGATTATGTAATTACTTTGCAGCGTTTGGATAGATCTTCACCAAAATTGTTATGGAGGTTTATTGGGTCCATGATGAGACACATTGAAATTTTCAGTTTTCCATTTTGTGGATTTTATGGGTGCTTTTATGTTTCATACAGTTACCTCATTTTCTTTGGATGGATCTTCACCAAATGTGGTCTGTGGAAAGATGCATAGAAATTTTCAGCTTTGCATTTTGTGTTTTGTGGTTTTTATGGGCATTTTTGCATTTTTTATTACTGCTTCACCCTCTGTTGACAGATCTTAACCAAATTTGGCGTGAAGGTTTATTTGGTCCAAATGGAGATGTGTGTGTAAACTTGAAGTTTCACCTTTTGCACTTTGCAGTTTTTATGGGTGTTTTTACAGTTATATATAAGGGAAGCAACTTTTAATATCCCAAGATAACGTTTAACTGATCATGAATTTACATAACTCTGTCCATGAGATGGATACTCCAGCTGGCTGTAATAATTGAAATATCACATCAAACTAAAGGACTAACAATTTTAATCACAGTTTTTGACTGTACTGAATCAACTATACAGCTAAAATTATCCAATTTAAAAAACAACTGTTTCTATGTATAATTATCTAACTATGCAACTAATTGGCTCTGTTCGTAATCACTCAGCTTTACAACTAACTGGTTCTGTCTGAAATCATTCAGTTATGCAGCTAACTGGTTCTGTTTGTAATTACTTAACTACACAACTAACTGTTTTTGGTTTTAGTCACTTAATTACACAACTACCTGACTCTCTCTATAATTACACAACTACCTGACTCTTTCTATAATTACACAACTACCTGACTCTTTCTATAATTACACAACTACCTGACTCTTTCTATAATTACACAACTACCTGACTCTCTCTATAATTACACAACTACCTGACTCTCTGTATAATTACTCAACTATCTAGCTAACTGGTTCTGTCTGTAATCACTCAACTATATAACTAACTAGTTCTGCCTATAATCAGTCAATTAATTATGCAGCAAACTGGTACTGTCTATAATCACTCTACCAGACAACTTATGGGTTCTGTCCATAATCACTCTACTCCACAACTAACTAGTTCTCTCTGCTATTATTCAACTATATAAATAACTGGTTCTGTTTATAATTATTGAACTACCCATAAACTTAAGTGAGTATTATTACATCTTATGGTTTCATAACTTGTAGAAAGTTCTAGGTTTCAGTTGAACAATGTATATGTATTGGAGACCAAGTAAGTGTAATTTAAGTTAAAAATGTTAAGTTAGTAAAAGTGAACTTGGAGTGTGTTATTGTTAGTTTAAATGTAAGAAACAAAACCTGAAATGAATTTTATAGTGGTATTCTAATAACAAAGAAATAGGAGAATAATTTGGTTTGTCAAAGGAGGTTCTGAAGTAATTGAATCAGCTTGTGTAGACCTTTCACAAGAAAAATAATTACTTAGGGTTTTACATACAACTGTGATATCCTATTGTGTGAAACATTTTTGAACATGTGTTTGTGAATCAGTATTATTGTAAGACAAATAGAGTGTACGTTGTCTATTTATTGTCCTAAAGTGTTACTAGTATTTTATAAACACCTACTGTAAATAAATCCAGTCCAATATCCATGAATCTCATACTCATTGTAACAAGAATTTATCCATTGAGAGCAAAACTAAAGATTGATAGATGTTGTACAGTAAATGTGCAACTATCTGGCTTGCTCGAAAATCACTCAACTATAAAACCATATGTTTCTTTCTATAATCACTCAACTACAGAACTAACTGGTTCTGGTTATAATTCATCCACAAAATTATATGGTTTCTCTCTCTAAAAACTATACTACATAACAAACTAGTTCCATGTATAATAACTACACAACTAACTAGTTTTGTTTATAATCATTCAACTAAAAAAATGTTTCCATGATCATACAACTACTTGATTATATCTATAATCACTCAGTTACGTAACCCAGCTGGCTCTCTATAATTATTTAACTGCATAGCTAATGATTTCTGTGTGTATTCACTCCATTACTCAAATGACTGATTCTATCTATAATACTCAAGTACCCAGTCAATGGACTATGTCTGTTATCACTCCATTACTCAACTGACTGGTTTCATCTATAATCACACAACTACAGAACTAAATGGCTGTCTTTATAGTTACTCAACTATTTAGTCAGTGGACTATGTCTGTTATCACTCCATTACTCAACTGACTGGTTCCATCTATAATCACACAACTACAGAACTAAATGGCTGTCTTTATAGTTACTCAACTATTTAGTCAGTGGACTATGTCTGTTATCATTCCATTACTCAACTGACTGGTTCCATCTATAATCACACAACTACAGAACTAAATGGCTGTCTTTATAGTTATTCAACTATTTAGTCAGTGGACTATGTCTGTTATTCCATTACTCAACTGACTGGTTCTGTCTGTAATACTCAGTTATAGAACTAACTGGTTCCATTTATAAGCTCTCAAGTAGAAAACCAAATTGTTTTTTATAATTAGTCAACTACTCAACTACCTGGTTCCATCTACAAGTACTCAGCTACACAACTATTTTTTACTATAATCACTCAATTACACAAATAATTGGTTCTATCCATAAGCATTCAACTAGAAACCCAAACTGATCTCTATAATTACTGAACTACAAAGCTAATTTTTCTGTCTGTGATCACTCCAATTTTCAACTGATTAGTTTTATCTATAAATGCTCATCTGCACATCTAACTGGATTTATTTATAACTACTCAACAAGTCAGCCAATTGCTACAATAATTCTCCCTTGAGTGTTAATCTTCAAGACATAGGATAAAAATCTTTGGATAAATGATAACAAAGAATAAACTAAAATGTCAAAATAAAAACTTTTTTCTTGTTTTACTTTTTTACACATTTCTATCAGATGCTTTTTGTGAAGCAATAAAAACTTGTGTTACATTGGAACTAGGCTCTGAACTATATAGTTAACTTGTTCTGGCTGAAATCACTGACTGTACAACTAGGCTCTGAACTATATAGTTAACTTGTTCTGGCTGAAATCACTGATTATACAACTAGGCTCTGAACTATATAGTTAACTTGTTCTGGCTGAAATTACTGATTATACAACTCGGCTCTGAACTATATAGTTAACTTGTTCTGGCTGAAATCACTGACTGTACAACTAGGCTCTGAACTATATAGTTAACTTGTTCTGGCTGAAATCACTGATTATACAACTAGGTCCTGAACTATATAGTTAACTTGTTCTGGCTGAAATCACTGATTATACAACTAGGCTCTGAACTATAAAGTTAACTTGTTCTGGCTGAAATCACTGATTATACAGCTAGGCAATGAACTATATAGCTAACTTGTTCTGGCTGAAATCACTGATTATACAACTCGGCTCTGAACTATATAGTTAACTTGTTGTGGCTGAAATTACTGATTATACAACTAGGCTCTGAACTATATAGTTAACTTGTTCTGGCTGAAATCACTGACTATACAACTAGGCTGTGAACTATATAGTTAACTTGTTCTGGCTGAAATCACTGACTGTACAACTAGGCTCTGAACTATAAAGTTAACTTGTTCTGGCTGAAATCACTGATTATACAACTCGGCTCTGAACTATATAGTTAACTTGTTCTGGCTGAAATCACTGATTATAGAACTAGGCTCTGAACTATATAGTTAACTTGTTCTGGCTGAAATCACTGACTATACAACTAGGCTGTGAACTATATAGTTAACTTGTTCTGGCTGAAATCACTGATTATACAACTCGGCTCTGAACTATATAGTCAACTTATTCTGGCTGAAATTACTGATTATACAACTAAGCTCTGAACTATATAGTTAACTTGTTCTGGCTGAAATCACTGATTATACAACTCGGCTCTGAACTATATAGTTAACTTGTTCTGGCTGAAATCACTGATTATACAACTTGGCTCTGAACTATATAGTTAACTTGTTGTGGCTGAAATCACTGATTATACAACTTGGCTCTGAACTATATAGTTAACTTGTTGTGGCTGAAATTACTGATTATACAACTAAGCTCTGAACTATATAGCTAACTTGTTCTGGCTGAAATCACTGATTATACAACTCGGCTCTGAACTATATAGTTAACTTGTTCTGGCTGAAATCACTGATTATACAACTCGGCTCTGAACTATATAGTCAACTTATTCTGGCTGAAATCACTGATTATACAACTAAGCTCTGAACTATATAGTTAACTTGTTCTGGCTGAAATCACTGACTGTACAACTAGGCTCTGAACTATATAGTTAACTTGTTCTGGCTGAAATCACTGATTATACAACTAGGCTCTGAACTATATAGTTAACTTGTTCTGGCTGAAATTACTGATTATACAACTAGGCTGTGAACTATATAGTTAACTTGTTCTGGCTGAAATCACTGACTGTACAACTAGGCTCTGAACTATATAGTTAACTTGTTCTGGCTGAAATTACTGATTATACAACTAGGCTCTGAACTATATAGTTAACTTGTTCTGGCTGAAATCACTGACTGTACAACTCGGCTCTGAACTATATAGTTAACTTGTTCTGGCTGAAATCACTGACTGTACAGCTAGGCTCTGAACTATATAGTTAACTTGTTCTGGCTGAAATCACTGATTATACAACTAGGCTCTGAACTATATAGTTAACTTGTTCTGGCTGAAATCACTGATTATACAACTAGGCTCTGAACTATAAAGTTAACTTGTTCTGGCTGAAATCACTGATTATACAGCTAGGCAATGAACTATATAGCTAACTTGTTCTGGCTGAAATCACTGATTATACAACTCGGCTCTGAACTATATAGTTAACTTGTTGTGGCTGAAATTACTGATTATACAACTATGCTCTGAACTATATAGTTAACTTGTTCTGGCTGAAATCACTGACTATACAACTAGGCTGTGAACTATATAGTTAACTTGTTCTGGCTGAAATCACTGACTGTACAACTAGGCTCTGAACTATAAAGTTAACTTGTTCTGGCTGAAATCACTGATTATACAACTCGGCTCTGAACTATATAGTTAACTTGTTCTGGCTGAAATCACTGATTATAGAACTAGGCTCTGAACTATATAGTTAACTTGTTCTGGCTGAAATCACTGACTATACAACTAGGCTGTGAACTATATAGTTAACTTGTTCTGGCTGAAATCACTGATTATACAACTCGGCTCTGAACTATATAGTCAACTTATTCTGGCTGAAATCACTGATTATACAACTAAGCTCTGAACTATATAGTTAACTTGTTCTGGCTGAAATCACTGATTATACAACTCGGCTCTGAACTATATAGTTAACTTGTTGTGGCTGAAATTACTGATTATACAACTAGGCTCTGAACTATATAGTTAAGTTGTTCTGACTGAAATCACTGATTATACAACTAAGCTCTGAACTATATAGTTAACTTGTTTGGCTGAAATCACTGATTATACAACTTGGCTCTGAACTATATAGTTAACTTGTTGTGGCTGAAATCACTGATTATACAACTAGGCTCTGAACTATATAGTTAAGTTGTTCTGACTGAAATCACTGATTATACAACTAAGCTCTGAACTATATAGCTAACTTGTTCTGGCTGAAATCACTGATTATACAACTCGGCTCTGAACTATATAGTTAACTTGTTCTGGCTGAAATCACTGATTATACAACTAGGCACTGAACTATATAGTTAACTTGTTGTGGCTGAAATTACTGATTATACAACTAGGCTCTGAACTATATAGTTAACTTGTTCTGGCTGAAATCACTGACTATACAACTAGGCTGTGAACTATATAGTTAACTTGTTCTGGCTGAAATCACTGACTGTACAACTAGGCTCTGAACTATAAAGTTAACTTGTTCTGGCTGAAATCACTGATTATACAACTAGGCTCTGAACTATATAGTTAACTTATTCTGGCTGAAATCACTGATTATACAACTAAGCTCTGAACTATATAGTTAACTTGTTCTGGCTGAAATCACTGATTATACAACTCGGCTCTGAACTATATAGTTAACTTGTTGTGGCTGAAATTACTGATTATACAACTAGGCTCTGAACTATATAGTTAAGTTGTTCTGACTGAAATCACTAATTATACAACTAAGCTCTGAACTATATAGTTAACTTGTTCTGGCTGAAATCACTGATTATACAACTCGGCTCTGAACTATATAGTTAACTTGTTGTGGCTGAAATTACTGATTATACAACTAGGCTCTGAACTATATAGTTAACTTGTTCTGGCTGAAATCACTGACTATACAACTAGGCTCTGAACTATATAGTTAACTTGTTCTGGCTGAAATCACTGACTATACAACTAGGCTCTGAACTATATAGTTAACTTGTTCTGGCTGAAATCACTGATTATACAACTAGGCTCTGAACTATATAGTTAACTTGTTCTGGCTGAAATCACTGACTATACAACTAGGCTGTGAACTATATGGTTAACTTGTTCTGGCTGAAATCATTGATTATACAACTCGGCTCTGAACTATATAGTTAACTTGTTCTGGCTGAAATCACTGATTATACAACTAGGCTCTGAACTATATAGTTAACTTGTTCTGGCTGAAATCACTGACTATACAACTAGGCTGTGAACTATATAGTTAACTTGTTCTGGCTGAAATCACTGATTATACAACTCGCTCTGAACTATATAGTCAACTTATTCTGGCTGAAATCACTGATTATACAACTAAGCTCTGAACTATATAGTTAACTTGTTCTGGCTGAAATCACTGATTATACAACTCGGCTCTGAACTATATAGTTAACTTGTTCTGGCTGAAATCACTGATTATACAACTCGGCTCTGAACTATATAGTTAACTTGTTGTGGCTGAAATTACTGATTATACAACTAGGCTCTGAACTATATAGTTAAGTTGTTCTGACTGAAATCACTGATTATACAACTAAGCTCTGAACTATATAGTTAACTTGTTCTGGCTGAAATCACTGATTATACAACTCGGCTCTGAACTATATAGTTAACTTGTTGTGGCTGAAATTACTGATTATACAACTAGGCTCTGAACTATATAGTTAACTTGTTCTGGCTGAAATCACTGACTATACAACTAGGCTCTGAACTATATAGTTAACTTGTTCTGGCTGAAATCACTGACTATACAACTAGGCTCTGAACTATATAGTTAACTTGTTCTGGCTGAAATCACTGATTATACAACTAGGCTCTGAACTATATAGTTAACTTGTTCTGGCTGAAATCACTGATTATACAACTCGGCTCTGAACTATATAGTTAACTTGTTGTGGCTGAAATTACTGATTATACAACTCGGCTCTGAACTATATAGTTAACTTGTTCTGGCTGAAATCACTGATTATACAGCTAGGCTCTGAACTATATAGTTAACTTGTTGTGGCTGAAATTACTGATTATACAGCTAGGCTCTGAACTATATAGTTAACTTGTTGTGGCTGAAATCACTGACTATACAGCTAGGCTCTGAACTATATAGTTAACTTGTTGTGGCTGAAATCACTGATTATGCAGCTAGGCTTTGAACTATATAGTTAACTTGTTGTGGCTGAAATTACTGATTATACAGCTAGGCTCTGAACTATATAGTTAACTTGTTGTGGCTGAAATTACTGATTATACAACTAGGCTCTGAACTATATAGTTAAGTTGTTCTGACTGAAATCACTGATTATACAACTAAGCTCTGAACTATATAGTTAACTTGTTCTGGCTGAAATCACTGATTATACAACTCGGCTCTGAACTATATAGTTAACTTGTTGTGGCTGAAATCACTGATTATACAGCTAGGCTCTGAACTATATAGTTAACTTGTTGTGGCTGAAATTACTGATTATACAGCTAGGCTCTGAACTATATAGTTAACTTGTTGTGGCTGAAATTACTGATTATACAACTAGGCTCTGAACTATATAGTTAAGTTGTTCTGACTGAAATCACTGATTATACAACTAAGCTCTGAACTATATAGTTAACTTGTTTGGCTGAAATCACTGATTATACAACTTGGCTCTGAACTATATAGTTAACTTGTTGTGGCTGAAATCACTGATTATACAACTAGGCTCTGAACTATATAGTTAAGTTGTTCTGACTGAAATCACTGATTATACAACTAAGCTCTGAACTATATAGCTAACTTGTTCTGGCTGAAATCACTGATTATACAACTCGGCTCTGAACTATATAGTTAACTTGTTCTGGCTGAAATCACTGATTATACAACTAGGCACTGAACTATATAGTTAACTTGTTGTGGCTGAAATTACTGATTATACAACTAGGCTCTGAACTATATAGTTAACTTGTTCTGGCTGAAATCACTGACTATACAACTAGGCTGTGAACTATATAGTTAACTTGTTCTGGCTGAAATCACTGACTGTACAACTAGGCTCTGAACTATAAAGTTAACTTGTTCTGGCTGAAATCACTGATTATACAACTAGGCTCTGAACTATATAGTTAACTTATTCTGGCTGAAATCACTGATTATACAACTAAGCTCTGAACTATATAGTTAACTTGTTCTGGCTGAAATCACTGATTATACAACTCGGCTCTGAACTATATAGTTAACTTGTTGTGGCTGAAATTACTGATTATACAACTAGGCTCTGAACTATATAGTTAAGTTGTTCTGACTGAAATCACTAATTATACAACTAAGCTCTGAACTATATAGTTAACTTGTTCTGGCTGAAATCACTGATTATACAACTCGGCTCTGAACTATATAGTTAACTTGTTGTGGCTGAAATTACTGATTATACAACTAGGCTCTGAACTATATAGTTAACTTGTTCTGGCTGAAATCACTGACTATACAACTAGGCTCTGAACTATATAGTTAACTTGTTCTGGCTGAAATCACTGATTATACAACTAGGCTCTGAACTATATAGTTAACTTGTTCTGGCTGAAATCACTGACTATACAACTAGGCTGTGAACTATATAGTTAACTTGTTCTGGCTGAAATCATTGATTATACAACTCGGCTCTGAACTATATAGTTAACTTGTTCTGGCTGAAATCACTGATTATACAACTAGGCTCTGAACTATATAGTTAACTTGTTCTGGCTGAAATCACTGACTATACAACTAGGCTGTGAACTATATAGTTAACTTGTTCTGGCTGAAATCACTGATTATACAACTCGGCTCTGAACTATATAGTCAACTTATTCTGGCTGAAATCACTGATTATACAACTAAGCTCTGAACTATATAGTTAACTTGTTCTGGCTGAAATCACTGATTATACAACTCGGCTCTGAACTATATAGTTAACTTGTTCTGGCTGAAATCACTGATTATACAACTTCGGCTCTGAACTATATAGTTAACTTGTTGTGGCTGAAATTACTGATTATACAACTAGGCTCTGAACTATATAGTTAAGTTGTTCTGACTGAAATCACTGATTATACAACTAAGCTCTGAACTATATAGTTAACTTGTTCTGGCTGAAATCACTGATTATACAACTCGGCTCTGAACTATATAGTTAACTTGTTGTGGCTGAAATTACTGATTATACAACTAGGCTCTGAACTATATAGTTAACTTGTTCTGGCTGAAATCACTGACTATACAACTAGGCTCTGAACTATATAGTTAACTTGTTCTGGCTGAAATCACTGACTATACAACTAGGCTCTGAACTATATAGTTAACTTGTTCTGGCTGAAATCACTGATTATACAACTAGGCTCTGAACTATATAGTTAACTTGTTCTGGCTGAAATCACTGATTATACAACTCGGCTCTGAACTATATAGTTAACTTGTTGTGGCTGAAATTACTGATTATACAACTCGGCTCTGAACTATATAGTTAACTTGTTCTGGCTGAAATCACTGATTATACAACTCGGCTCTGAACTATATAGTTAACTTGTTGTGGCTGAAATCACTGATTATACAGCTAGGCTCTGAACTATATAGTTAACTTGTTGTGGCTGAAATTACTGATTATACAGCTAGGCTCTGAACTATATAGTTAACTTGTTGTGGCTGAAATCACTGACTATACAGCTAGGCTCTGAACTATATAGTTAACTTGTTGTGGCTGAAATCACTGATTATGCAGCTAGGCTTTGAACTATATAGTTAGCTTGTTCTGGCTGAAATCACTGACTATACAACTAGGCTCTGAACTATATAGTTAACTTGTTCTGGCTGAAATCACTGATTATACAACTAGGCTCTGAACTATATAGTTAACTTGTTCTGGCTGAAATCACTGACTATACAACTAGGCTCTGAACTATATAGTTAACTTGTTCTGGCTGAAATCACTGACTATACAACTAGGCTCTGAACTATATAGTTAACTTGTTGTGGCTGAAATCACTGACTATACAGCTAGGCTCTGAACTATATAGTTAAATTGTTCTGGCTGAAATCACTGACTATACAACTAGGCTCTGAACTATATAGTTAACTTGTTCTGGCTGAAATCACTGATTATACAACTAGGCTCTGAACTATATAGTTAACTTGTTCTGGCTGAAATCACTGATTATACAACTCGGCTCTGAACTATATAGTTAACTTGTTGTGGCTGAAATTACTGATTATACAACTCGGCTCTGAACTATATAGTTAACTTGTTCTGGCTGAAATCACTGATTATACAACTCGGCTCTGAACTATATAGTTAACTTGTTGTGGCTGAAATCACTGATTATACAGCTAGGCTCTGAACTATATAGTTAACTTGTTGTGGCTGAAATCACTGATTATACAGCTAGGCTCTGAACTATATAGTTAACTTGTTGTGGCTGAAATCACTGACTATACAGCTAGGCTCTGAACTATATAGTTAACTTGTTGTGGCTGAAATCACTGATTATGCAGCTAGGCTTTGAACTATATAGTTAGCTTGTTCTGGCTGAAATCACTGACTATACAACTAGGCTCTGAACTATATAGTTAACTTGTTCTGGCTGAAATCACTGATTATACAACTAGGCTCTGAACTATATAGTTAACTTGTTCTGGCTGAAATCACTGACTATACAACTAGGCTCTGAACTATATAGTTAACTTGTTCTGGCTGAAATCACTGACTATACAACTAGGCTCTGAACTATATAGTTAACTTGTTGTGGCTGAAATTACTGACTATACAGCTAGGCTCTGAACTATATAGTTAAATTGTTCTGGCTGAAATCACTGACTATACAACTAGGCTCTGAACTATATAGTTAACTTGTTGTGGCTGAAATCACTGATTATACAACTCGGCTCTGAACTATATAGTTAACTTGTTGTGGCTGAAATTACTGATTATACAACTAGGCTCTGAACTATATAGTTAAGTTGTTCTGACTGAAATCACTGATTATACAACTAAGCTCTGAACTATATAGTTAACTTGTTCTGGCTGAAATCACTGATTATACAACTCGCTCTGAACTATATAGTTAACTTGTTGTGGCTGAAATTACTGATTATACAACTAGGCTCTGAACTATATAGTTAACTTGTTCTGGCTGAAATCACTGATTATACAACTAGGCTCTGAACTATATAGTTAACTTGTTCTGGCTGAAATCACTGATTATACAACTCGGCTCTGAACTATATAGTTAACTTGTTGTGGCTGAAATTACTGATTATACAACTCGGCTCTGAACTATATAGTTAACTTGTTCTGGCTGAAATCACTGATTATACAACTCGGCTCTGAACTATATAGTTAACTTGTTGTGGCTGAAATCACTGATTATACAGCTAGGCTCTGAATTATATAGTTAACTTGTTGTGGCTGAAATCACTGATTATACAGCTAGGCTCTGAACTATATAGTTAACTTGTTGTGGCTGAAATCACTGACTATACAGCTAGGCTCTGAACTATATAGTTAACTTGTTGTGGCTGAAATCACTGATTATGCAGCTAGGCTTTGAACTATATAGTTAGCTTGTTCTGGCTGAAATCACTGACTATACAACTAGGCTCTGAACTATATAGTTAACTTGTTCTGGCTGAAATCACTGATTATACAACTAGGCTCTGAACTATATAGTTAACTTGTTCTGGCTGAAATCACTGACTATACAACTAGGCTCTGAACTATATAGTTAACTTGTTCTGGCTGAAATCACTGACTATACAACTAGGCTCTGAACTATATAGTTAACTTGTTGTGGCTGAAATCACTGACTATACAGCTAGGCTCTGAACTATATAGTTAAATTGTTCTGGCTGAAATCACTGACTATACAACTAGGCTCTGAACTATATAGTTAACTTGTTCTGGCTGAAATCACTGATTATACAACTAGGCTCTGAACTATATAGTTAACTTGTTCTGGCTGAAATCACTGATTATACAACTCGGCTCTGAACTATATAGTTAACTTGTTGTGGCTGAAATTACTGATTATACAACTCGGCTCTGAACTATGTAGTTAACTTGTTCTGGCTGAAATCACTGATTATACAACTCGGCTCTGAACTATATAGTTAACTTGTTGTGGCTGAAATCACTGATTATACAGCTAGGCTCTGAACTATATAGTTAACTTGTTGTGGCTGAAATCACTGATTATACAGCTAGGCTCTGAACTATATAGTTAACTTGTTGTGGCTGAAATCACTGACTATACAGCTAGGCTCTGAACTATATAGTTAACTTGTTGTGGCTGAAATCACTGATTATGCAGCTAGGCTTTGAACTATATAGTTAGCTTGTTCTGGCTGAAATCACTGACTATACAACTAGGCTCTGAACTATATAGTCAACTTATTCTGGCTGAAATCACTGATTATACAACTAAGCTCTGAACTATATAGTTAACTTGTTCTGGCTGAAATCACTGACTGTACAACTAGGCTCTGAACTATATAGTTAACTTGTTCTGGCTGAAATCACTGATTATACAACTAGGCTCTGAACTATATAGTTAACTTGTTCTGGCTGAAATTACTGATTATACAACTAGGCTGTGAACTATATAGTTAACTTGTTCTGGCTGAAATCACTGACTGTACAACTAGGCTCTGAACTATATAGTTAACTTGTTCTGGCTGAAATTACTAATTATACAACTAGGCTCTGAACTATATAGTTAACTTGTTCTGGCTGAAATCACTGACTGTACAACTCGGCTCTGAACTATATAGTTAACTTGTTCTGGCTGAAATCACTGACTGTACAGCTAGGCTCTGAACTATATAGTTAACTTGTTCTGGCTGAAATCACTGATTATACAACTAGGCTCTGAACTATATAGTTAACTTGTTCTGGCTGAAATCACTGATTATACAACTAGGCTCTGAACTATAAAGTTAACTTGTTCTGGCTGAAATCACTGATTATACAGCTAGGCAATGAACTATATAGCTAACTTGTTCTGGCTGAAATCACTGATTATACAACTCGGCTCTGAACTATATAGTTAACTTGTTGTGGCTGAAATTACTGATTATACAACTATGCTCTGAACTATATAGTTAACTTGTTCTGGCTGAAATCACTGACTATACAACTAGGCTGTGAACTATATAGTTAACTTGTTCTGGCTGAAATCACTGACTATACAACTAGGCTGTGAACTATATAGTTAACTTGTTCTGGCTGAAATCACTGACTGTACAACTAGGCTCTGAACTATAAAGTTAACTTGTTCTGGCTGAAATCACTGATTATACAACTCGGCTCTGAACTATATAGTTAACTTGTTCTGGCTGAAATCACTGATTATAGAACTAGGCTCTGAACTATATAGTTAACTTGTTCTGGCTGAAATCACTGACTATACAACTAGGCTGTGAACTATATAGTTAACTTGTTCTGGCTGAAATCACTGATTATACAACTCGGCTCTGAACTATATAGTCAACTTATTCTGGCTGAAATCACTGATTATACAACTAAGCTCTGAAGTATATAGTTAACTTGTTCTGGCTGAAATCACTGATTATACAACTCGGCTCTGAACTATATAGTTAACTTGTTGTGGCTGAAATTACTGATTATACAACTAGGCTCTGAACTATATAGTTAAGTTGTTCTGACTGAAATCACTGATTATACAACTAAGCTCTGAACTATATAGTTAACTTGTTTGGCTGAAATCACTGATTATACAACTTGGCTCTGAACTATATAGTTAACTTGTTGTGGCTGAAATCACTTATTATACAACTAGGCTCTGAACTATATAGTTAAGTTGTTCTGACTGAAATCACTGATTATACAACTAAGCTCTGAACTATATAGCTAACTTGTTCTGGCTGAAATCACTGATTATACAACTCGGCTCTGAACTATATAGTTAACTTGTTCTGGCTGAAATCACTGATTATACAACTAGGCTCTGAACTATATAGTTAACTTGTTGTGGCTGAAATTACTGATTATACAACTAGGCTCTGAACTATATAGTTAACTTGTTCTGGCTGAAATCACTGACTATACAACTAGGCTGTGAACTATATAGTTAACTTGTTCTGGCTGAAATCACTGACTGTACAACTAGGCTCTGAACTATAAAGTTAACTTGTTCTGGCTGAAATCACTGATTATACAACTAGGCTCTGAACTATATAGTTAACTTATTCTGGCTGAAATCACTGATTATACAACTAAGCTCTGAACTATATAGTTAACTTGTTCTGGCTGAAATCACTGATTATACAACTCAGCTCTGAACTATATAGTTAACTTGTTGTGGCTGAAATTACTGATTATACAACTAGGCTCTGAACTATATAGTTAAGTTGTTCTGACTGAAATCACTGATTATACAACTAAGCTCTGAACTATATAGTTAACTTGTTCTGGCTGAAATCACTGATTATACAACTCGGCTCTGAACTATATAGTTAACTTGTTGTGGCTGAAATTACTGATTATACAACTAGGCTCTGAACTATATAGTTAACTTGTTCTGGCTGAAATCACTGACTATACAACTAGGCTCTGAACTATATAGTTAACTTGTTCTGGCTGAAATCACTGATTATACAACTAGGCTCTGAACTATATAGTTAACTTGTTCTGGCTGAAATCACTGACTATACAACTAGGCTGTGAACTATATAGTTAACTTGTTCTGGCTGAAATCATTGATTATACAACTCGGCTGTGAACTATATAGTTAACTTGTTCTGGCTGAAATCACTGATTATACAACTAGGCTCTGAACTATATAGTTAACTTGTTCTGGCTGAAATCACTGACTATACAACTAGGCTGTGAACTATATAGTTAACTTGTTCTGGCTGAAATCACTGATTATACAACTCGGCTCTGAACTATATAGTCAACTTATTCTGGCTGAAATCACTGATTATACAACTAAGCTCTGAACTATATAGTTAACTTGTTCTGGCTGAAATCACTGATTATACAACTCGGCTCTGAACTATATAGTTAACTTGTTCTGGCTGAAATCACTGATTATACAACTCGGCTCTGAACTATATAGTTAACTTGTTGTGGCTGAAATTACTGATTATACAACTAGGCTCTGAACTATATAGTTAAGTTGTTCTGACTGAAATCACTGATTATACAACTAAGCTCTGAACTATATAGTTAACTTGTTCTGGCTGAAATCACTGATTATACAACTCGGCTCTGAACTATATAGTTAACTTGTTGTGGCTGAAATTACTGATTATACAACTAGGCTCTGAACTATATAGTTAACTTGTTCTGGCTGAAATCACTGACTATACAACTAGGCTCTGAACTATATAGTTAACTTGTTCTGGCTGAAATCACTGACTATACAACTAGGCTCTGAACTATATAGTTAACTTGTTCTGGCTGAAATCACTGATTATACAACTAGGCTCTGAACTATATAGTTAACTTGTTCTGGCTGAAATCACTGATTATACAACTCGGCTCTGAACTATATAGTTAACTTGTTGTGGCTGAAATTACTGATTATACAACTCGGCTCTGAACTATATAGTTAACTTGTTCTGGCTGAAATCACTGATTATACAACTCGGCTCTGAACTATATAGTTAACTTGTTGTGGCTGAAATCACTGATTATACAGCTAGGCTCTGAACTATATAGTTAACTTGTTGTGGCTGAAATCACTGATTATACAGCTAGGCTCTGAACTATATAGTTAAGTTGTTGTGGCTGAAATCACTGACTATACAGCTAGGCTCTGAACTATATAGTTAACTTGTTGTGGCTGAAATCACTGATTATGCAGCTAGGCTTTGAACTATATAGTTAGCTTGTTCTGGCTGAAATCACTGACTATACAACTAGGCTCTGAACTATATAGTTAACTTGTTCTGGCTGAAATCACTGATTATACAACTAGGCTCTGAACTATATAGTTAACTTGTTCTGGCTGAAATCACTGACTATACAACTAGGCTCTGAACTATATAGTTAACTTGTTCTGGCTGAAATCACTGACTATACAACTAGGCTCTGAACTATATAGTTAACTTGTTGTGGCTGAAATCACTGACTATACAGCTAGGCTCTGAACTATATAGTTAAATTGTTCTGGCTGAAATCACTGACTATACAACTAGGCTCTGAACTATATAGTTAACTTGTTCTGGCTGAAATCACTGATTATACAACTAGGCTCTGAACTATATAGTTAACTTGTTCTGGCTGAAATCACTGATTATACAACTCGGCTCTGAACTATATAGTTAACTTGTTGTGGCTGAAATTACTGATTATACAACTCGGCTCTGAACTATATAGTTAACTTGTTCTGGCTGAAATCACTGATTATACAACTCGGCTCTGAACTATATAGTTAACTTGTTGTGGCTGAAATCACTGATTATACAGCTAGGCTCTGAACTATATAGTTAACTTGTTGTGGCTGAAATCACTGATTATACAGCTAGGCTCTGAACTATATAGTTAACTTGTTGTGGCTGAAATCACTGACTATACAGCTAGGCTCTGAACTATATAGTTAACTTGTTGTGGCTGAAATCACTGATTATGCAGCTAGGCTTTGAACTATATAGTTAGCTTGTTCTGGCTGAAATCACTGACTATACAACTAGGCTCTGAACTATATAGTTAACTTGTTCTGGCTGAAATCACTGATTATACAACTAGGCTCTGAACTATATAGTTAACTTGTTCTGGCTGAAATCACTGACTATACAACTAGGCTCTGAACTATATAGTTAACTTGTTCTGGCTGAAATCACTGACTATACAACTAGGCTCTGAACTATATAGTTAACTTGTTGTGGCTGAAATCACTGACTATACAGCTAGGCTCTGAACTATATAGTTAAATTGTTCTGGCTGAAATCACTGACTATACAACTAGGCTCTGAACTATATAGTTAACTTGTTGTGGCTGAAATCACTGATTATACAACTCGGCTCTGAACTATATAGTTAACTTGTTGTGGCTGAAATTACTGATTATACAACTAGGCTCTGAACTATATAGTTAAGTTGTTCTGACTGAAATCACTGATTATACAACTAAGCTCTGAACTATATAGTTAACTTGTTCTGGCTGAAATCACTGATTATACAACTCGGCTCTGAACTATATAGTTAACTTGTTGTGGCTGAAATTACTGATTATACAACTAGGCTCTGAACTATATAGTTAACTTGTTCTGGCTGAAATCACTGACTATACAACTAGGCTCTGAACTATATAGTTAACTTGTTCTGGCTGAAATCACTGACTATACAACTAGGCTCTGAACTATATAGTTAACTTGTTCTGGCTGAAATCACTGATTATACAACTAGGCTCTGAACTATATAGTTAACTTGTTCTGGCTGAAATTACTGATTATACAACTCGGCTCTGAACTATATAGTTAACTTGTTGTGGCTGAAATTACTGATTATACAACTTCGGCTCTGAACTATATAGTTAACTTGTTCTGGCTGAAATCACTGATTATACAACTCGGCTCTGAACTATATAGTTAACTTGTTGTGGCTGAAATCACTGATTATACAGCTAGGCTCTGAATTATATAGTTAACTTGTTGTGGCTGAAATCACTGATTATACAGCTAGGCTCTGAACTATATAGTTAACTTGTTGTGGCTGAAATCACTGACTATACAGCTAGGCTCTGAACTATATAGTTAACTTGTTGTGGCTGAAATCACTGATTATGCAGCTAGGCTTTGAACTATATAGTTAGCTTGTTCTGGCTGAAATCACTGACTATACAACTAGGCTCTGAACTATATAGTTAACTTGTTCTGGCTGAAATCACTGATTATACAACTAGGCTCTGAACTATATAGTTAACTTGTTCTGTCTGAAATCACTGACTATACAACTAGGCTCTGAACTATATAGTTAACTTGTTCTGGCTGAAATCACTGACTATACAACTAGGCTCTGAACTATATAGTTAACTTGTTGTGGCTGAAATCACTGACTATACAGCTAGGCTCTGAACTATATAGTTAAATTGTTCTGGCTGAAATCACTGACTATACAACTAGGCTCTGAACTATATAGTTAACTTGTTCTGGCTGAAATCACTGATTATACAACTAGGCTCTGAACTATATAGTTAACTTGTTCTGGCTGAAATCACTGATTATACAACCGGCTCTGAACTATATAGTTAACTTGTTGTGGCTGAAATTACTGATTATACAACTCGGCTCTGAACTATATAGTTAACTTGTTCTGGCTGAAATCACTGATTATACAACTCGGTTCTGAACTATATAGTTAACTTGTTGTGGCTGAAATCACTGATTATACAGCTAGGCTCTGAACTATATAGTTAACTTGTTGTGGCTGAAATCACTGATTATACAGCTAGGCTCTGAACTATATAGTTAACTTGTTGTGGCTGAAATCACTGACTATACAGCTAGGCTCTGAACTATATAGTTAACTTGTTGTGGCTGAAATCACTGATTATGCAGCTAGGCTTTGAACTATATAGTTAGCTTGTTCTGGCTGAAATCACTGACTATACAACTAGGCTCTGAACTATATAGTTAACTTGTTCTGGCTGAAATCACTGATTATACAACTAGGCTCTGAACTATATAGTTAACTTGTTCTGGCTGAAATCACTGACTATACAACTAGGCTCTGAACTATATAGTTAACTTGTTCTGGCTGAAATCACTGACTATACAACTAGGCTCTGAACTATATAGTTAACTTGTTGTGGCTGAAATCACTGACTATACAGCTAGGCTCTGAACTATATAGTTAAATTGTTCTGGCTGAAATCACTGACTATACAACTAGGCTCTGAACTATATAGTTAACTTGTTCTGGCTGAAATCACTGACTATACAGCTAACTGGTTTTGGTGAAACATTAGTTGTACAACTGACTGACTCTCACTTAAATCACTGACTATACAACTAACTGGTTTTGATGAAACATTAATTGTACAGCTAATTGGTTCTCACGTAAATGACTGACTATACAATTAACTGATTTTGATGAAACATTAATTGTACAGCTAACTGGTTCTCACTGAAATCACTGACAATACAACTAACTGGTTTTGATGAAACATTAATTGTACAGGTAATTGGTTCTCACGTAAATGACTTACTATACAATTAACTGATTTTGATGAAACATTAATTGTACAGCTAACTGGTTCTCACTGAAATCACTGACAATACAACTAACTGGTTTTGATGAAACATTAATTGTACAGCTAACTGACTCTCACTTAAATCACTGACTACACAACTAACTGGTTTTAATGAAACATTAATTGTACAGCTAATTGGTTCTCACTTAAATCACAGATTATACAACTTAACTGGTTTTGATGAAACATTAATTGTGCAGCTACCTGGTTCTCACTTAAATCACTGATTATACAACTAACTGGTTTTGGTGAAACATTAATTGTGCAGCTAACTGGTTCTCTCTTAAATTACTGACTATACAATTAACTGATTTTGATGAAACAATAATTGTACAGCTAACTGGTTCTCACTTAAATCACTGACTATACAACTATCTGTTTTTGATGAAACATGAACACTATATAGTTTTGGTAAACACCTATCTATTCAGATAACTGGTTCTGAGTGGAAATAGAATTATAAAATTAATCAAATGTGCATGTGGCCAACCACTTTGACCAACTATATATTGGACACAGAACGTTTACTTATAATTCCAATTTACTGTGGGACATAGTTATATTGATGTGTACAAATTTGTTGTAGAAAACAAATCTGATATTTTGTGAAAGTGTTTGTACTCCAGATATGTGTGGTAATTAACTGCATCATTCTTATCCAGGCTCTGATGAGTGTTTGAAGAATAACAATTATTTTGTTGATCATACAGTTTAAATATTATTTTTATTTAACTTCCAGAACCTTTTAAATAGACATCTACAGTGATATTTTTCTACTATCACTGGTATTTACTCTCCTCTACCAGGAACTGTATCAGTAATGTAGGGTAAAATGAATAGTTGATGTGTTTGTTATCAAATACATAATAACATGTTCAATGGAACTCTGTAAAAGGTTGTGGCATGCCTAATTGAACCCCATCTGTCACATGGGATTAACAAATGAACTAACATGAGGAAATACAAGTTTGTTAAAGAGTTTAAAAGATCTTTGAGTTATTACAGTGGGAACATTCACTCTATTTTAGATTGAAGAAAATACCCGACTCCTTGCAGACCAGCTAAGTCAGATTCCGAGTAGCAGCACTAGCAGTATTGACAGCGTTGGCCAGGTACCATGTGGAGAGGTCTTGATGCATGGGGTTACTCCAGTTTCACCTGGAAGGCCTAGTCCTCTGGATAGGTGGAAAGGAGGAGCCAGGAAAGCTCTTCTGCAGTGGGTTAAGAACAGCATCAGCCAGTAATTATTATTTATACTGTTACAGAGGTAACCTGTGGGTTAAGAACAGCATCAGCCAGTAATTATTATTTATACTGTTACAGAGGTAACCTGTGGGTTAAGAACAGCATCAGCCAGTAATTATTATTTATACTGTTACAGAGGTAACTTGTGGTTTAAGAACAGCATCAGCCAGTAATTATTATTTATACTGTTACAGAGGTAACCTGTGGGTTAAGAACAGCATCAGCCAGTAATTATTATTTATACTGTTACAGAGGTAACCTGTGGGTTAAGAACAGCATCAGCCAGTAATTATTATTTACTACTCTTGTACTGTTACAGAGTTAATCTCGTAACAGTTGCATGATTACAAAGTTAAGTTTTTTATCAATTTTATTTGCACGGATGGGGTTAAAATCATAATTTTGGAGTACATTGTTCATCTGAAACATTGTTGCACCTTGTCTTTTAGGGTAAAATTTGTTCTGATGAACTGTGTCAATATTCAGGAATAAAAAAACATGAACGATATTTTTAAGCAATGTTGTTATATTTGTTTTTTTATTATATGAAGAATTAAATAATTTTTTTCAATTTAATTTGAACAGACTTTTTGAGATATTTTTCAAAATACCACTTCATAACACTGTATTGAATTTCATGAATTATTTTCTCAATGATACCACATAATCATACCACAGGTCTTGTCTTTTATATCTTTCTAGTTAGTTTTAGAAGTGGGTGGTTTGATTATATGATAGGTCGTGTCTTTCCAGTTTGTTCTAGACCAAAGATAATGTTTTTACAGTTAGTTGTATATCGACCACAGACAACACACTTTCAGTTAATTCCATACCACACATAATGTCTTTCCATTAGTTATATATAGACCACAGATAACATACCTTCAGTTAATTCTAGACCCCAAATAATGTATTTCCAGTTAGGTATGGACCACAGTTAATATATTACCAGTTAGTTCAAGATCACAGCTTCCAGTTATTTATAAACCATAGATAATAAACATGTAAATGAATTTCTTGTACAAGTATTTTATTTGAGGTTTATAATTTAGTTAGTTATAAACCTCAAATAATGGATATCTAGTCAGTTCTAGACCACAGTTAATATATACTTTGATTCTAGACCACAGATTTAGTATTTTCATTAGCTTTATAACTGAATGCTGTAATCTGAACCACTGTAAGTTTGTTTTTGCCTACTTCAGGAGATTTGGAATCCAGGTGAATGATTTTGGACCCAGCTGGAGAGATGGAATGGCATTCCTAGCTATCATTGATAAGATTCAACCTGGTTTGATTAATATGGAGGCCGCTCGACAGATGTCAAATCGAGATCGGCTCAACATGGCCTTCAACATAGCTGAATCTGTGCTAGGTATTGCAAGGCTTCTTGATGCTGAAGGTGAGCTACTTCTAAAGATAGACAAACATTTGTATTTTGTTTACTGTTTTCCATGCTGTTTACATGTACCAATTGTTTTATTACTTCCTTTGTTATACAATATTTGATACAGAGCTCCTTTAAATATGGTGGCTATAGACCATCCAGATGAAAACTCTGCTGTAATATATGTGTCACAGTTCTTACACAAGTACCTATAACTGTATAATTGTTTCTGATTTATTGAGTTTTTCTCAATGGATATTGATGTAGAGCATCTTGATGAAAACTCTGTTGTAATATATGTGTCACAGTTCTTACATAAGTACCAGTAAATGTTTAATTGTTTCTGATTTATTGAGTTTTTCTCAATGGATATTGATGTAGAGCATCTTGATGAAAACTCTGTTGTAATGTTTGTGTCACAGTTCTTACATAAGTACCAGTAAATGTATGATTGTTTCTGATTTATTGAGTTTTTCTCAATGGATATTGATGTAGAGCATCTTGATGAAAACTCTGTTGTAATATATGTGTCACAGTTCTTACATAAGTACCAGTAAATGTATGATTGTTTCTGATTTATTGAGTTTTTCTCGATAGATATTGATGTAGAACATCGTGATGAAAGCTCTGTTGTAACGTATGTGTCACAGTTCTTACATAAGTACCAATAAATGTATGATTGTTTCTGATTGAGTTTTTCATGATAGATATTGATGTAGATCATTCTGATAAAAATTCTGTTGTAATGTATGTGTCACAGTTGCTACATAAGTACCAGTAACTGTATAATTGTTTCTAATTTGTTGAGATTTTCTTGACAGATATTGATGTAGACCATCCTGATGAAAAGTCTCTCATGACGTATGTGTCACAGTTCTTACACAAATACCCAGAAACTTATGCACAGCCTGAACAGGAACTGATGGCAGTTCCACCATCCTCAGTTCAACAAGATGATACCACAACTCTGAATAGGTGGCTAGACCATGCAGAAACTGTTCTTATGATTCTCAATAAGCCTGTCACAAATCACTTGGAAGAATACAGGGTAAGATGTTTCCCATGAAAATATTTAACATATCAAGTCTTAATTTGAGTGACAGTGTTGTTACATGCTAGAAATACTCTCTGAATTCTACAGTTTGTACATTACTTAGTTTAAACTAGAGTTGGATGGATTAGTTTGTGACAACAACATTCTATATATTGAACATTACCTAGCTTAAGCCAGGGTTAGGTAGGTTTGGTTGAGATAATAATATTCCATATTTTGTACATTATTTAAACCAGAGTTAGTCAGGATACTTTGTGACACCAATATTTTGTATTTTGTACAATATTTAAACCAGAGTTAGCTAGGATAGTTTGTGACAACAGCATTTTATATTTTGTACATTATTTAAAGCAGAGTTAGTCAGGATAGTTTGTGACAACAGTATTTTATATATTGTACATTATTTAAAGCAGAGTTAGTCAGGATAGTTTGTGACAACAGTATTTTATATTTTGTACATTATTTAAACCATGGGTAGCCAGGATAGTTTATGACAACAGTATTTTATATTTTGTACATTACGTAGCTTAAACCAAAGTTAGGAAGTTCTGGTTGTGATAACTGTATAATTTATTTTTATGTTACCTAGTTTAAACAAGACTTAACTATGTGAGGATGTGGTAACTATTATTTTATTTTATAGATTACATAATTTAAACATCACTAATTCTAATTAATTTGTGATAGAACTTTTTTTAGATTTATCTTCCTTTAAAACATTATTCAAAAGATTTGTTATTCTTAATGTATGATTTAAAATATATATTTGAACATACCATATTTAATGAATGGTTTTGATGGCTAAATTATTTAGTTATAATCACTAAAACCAGATAAATTAGGATTTGTTTACTCGTAACAGTACACGAAACAAATTTTAATCTTTAGTTTGTGTATCACAAATATATGTACACCTAATTTAATTTAAATTCATTAAGTTACTTTCATGTCAACAAAGAAATAACTTATTGTTTAACAATGTAAGCTCCTGTTTTATTGTTTTAGCAATACAAAGATTTTCTGAACGAAATGGAAACAAAGAGAACACTGTATAATCAGCTATGTAATAAAGTAACAAAGAAAACAGCAGATCCAGGGTTGGTTAGCATGTGGCCTGCACTGGACCAGCGTTGGAAACAACTTGAAACTAATATGGTCAGGTGGAGATGGAAATTGGATTGTTCTCTACCTGGCCGTTTAGGTCAGCTGGGAGAGTGGTTAAATCAAGCTGAGCAGCGACTCACTGGTGAGGTTTTACCACGTGGTAAATTTGAAGATATGTCAAAAATAATTGCTATGAAATTAAATGAGTACAAGGTAAGTGATTCTTATGTGTCTCATGAAGTATTCTAAGTGTAAAAATTATAACAATTTATGATGTGTAGATATTTACAAGCAATTCTACTGATCTGTTTCACCTTACTTCACATTAAGTAAAAAGTATACTAATTACTACAGTGTTTTGATGTGTATGTAAGAAGTATACTAATTACTACAGTGTTTTGATGTGTACGTAAGAAGTATACTAATTAGTACAGTGTTTTGATGTGTACGTAAGAAGTATACTAATTACTACAGTGTTTTGATGTGTATGTAAGAAGTATACTAATTAGTACAGTGTTTTGATGTGTACGTAAGAAGTATACTAATTAGTACAGTGTTTTGATGTGTATGTGAGAAGTATACTAATTACTACAGTGTTTTGATGTGTATGTGAGAAGTATACAAATTAGTACAGTGTTTTGATGTGTATGTAAGAAGTATACTAATTACTACAGTGTTTTGATGTGTATGTAAGAAGTATATACTAATTAGTACAGTGTTTTGATGTGTATGTAAGAAGTATACTAATTAGTACAGTGTTTTGATGTGTATGTAAGAAGTATACTAATTAGTACAGTGTTTTGATGTGTATGTAAGAAGTATACTAATTAGTACAGTGTTTTGATGTGTATACAAGAAGTATACTAATTAAGCACAGTGTTTTGATGTGTATGTAAGAGTATACTAATTAGTACAGTGTTTTGATGTGTATGTAAGAAGTATACTAATTAGTACAGTGTTTTGATGTGTATGTGAGAAGTACACCTAATTGAAGTACAGCGTTTTTGATGTGTATGTGAGAAGTATACTAATTCAGCACAGTGTGTTTTGATGTGTATGTAAGAAGTATACTAATTAGCACCGTGTTTTGATGTGTATGTAAGAAGTATACTAATTAGTACAGTGTTTTTGATGTGTATGTAAGAAGTATACTAATTAGTACAGTGGTTTGATGTGTATGTAAGAGTATACTAATTAATTAGTACAGTGTTTTGATGTGTATGTAAGAAGTATACTAATTAGTACATTGTTTTGATGTGTAAGTAAGAATTATACTAATTAGTACAGTGGTTTGATGTGTATGTAAGAAGTATACAAATTAGTACAGTGTTTTGCTGTGTATGTAAGAAGTATACTAATTAGTACAGTGTTTTGATGTGTATGTAAGAAGTATACTAATTAGTACAGTGGTTTGATGTGTATGTAAGAAGTATACTAATTAGTACAGTGGTTTGACGTGTATGTACAGAAGTATACTAATTAGTACAGTGTTTTGATGTGTATGTAAGAAGTATACTAATTAGTACATTGTTTTGATGTGTAAGTAAGAATTATACTAATTAGTACAGTGGTTTGATGTGTATGTAAGAAGTATACAAATTAGTACAGTGTTTTGATGTGTATGTGAGAAGTATACTAATTACTACAGTGTTTTCATGTGTATGTAAGAAGTATACTAATTAGTACAGTGTTTTGATGTGTATGTAAGAAGTATACTAATTCAGTACAGTATTTTGATGTGTATGTGAGAAGCATACCAATCACTACTGTGTTTTGATGTGTATGTAAGAAGTATACTAATCAGTACAGTGTTTTGATGTGTGTGTAGAGCAGTATACCAATTAGCACAGTGTTTTTGATGTGTGTGAGAAGTATACCAATCAGTATTGTGTTCTGATGTGTATGTAAGAAGTATACTAATTAGTACAGTGGTCTGATGTGTATGTAAGAAGTATACCAATTAGTACAGTGGTCTGATGTGTATGTAAGAAGTATACTAAATCAGTACAGTGTTTTGATGTGTATGTAAGAAGTATACTAATTAGTACAGTGTTTTTGATGTGTATGTAAGAAGTACACTAATTAGTACAGTGTTTTGATGTGTATGTAAGAAGTATACTAATTAGTACAGTGTTTTGATGTGTATGTACAGTATACTAATTAGTACAGTGTTTTTGATGTGTATGTGAGAAGTATACCAATTAGTACAGCGTTTTGATGTGTATGTGAGAAGTATACTAATTACTACAGTGTTTTTGATGTGTATGTAAAAGTATACTAATTAAGTACAGTGTTTTTGATGTGTATGTAAGAAATATACTAATTAGTACAGTGTCTTTGATGTGTATGTGAGAAGTATACTAATTAGTACAGTGTTTTGATGTGTATGTAAGAAGTATACCAATCAGTACTGTGTTTTGATGTGTATGTAAGAAGTATACTAATCAGCACACAGCAGTGTTTTGATGTGTATGTAAGAAGTACACCAATTAGTACAGTGTTTTGATGTGTATGTAAGAAGTATACCAATTAGTACATTGTTTTGATGTGTAAGCAAGAATTATACTAATTAGTACAGTGGTTTGATGTGTATGTAAGAGCTTATACAAATTAGTACAGTGTTTTGATGTGTATGTAAGAAGTATACCAATTCAGTACAGCGTTTTGATGTGTATGTAAGAAGTATACTAATTAGTACAGTGGTTTGATGTGTATGTAAGAAGTATACTAATTAGTACAGTGGTTTGATGTGTATGTAGAAGTATACTAATTAGTACAGTGTTTTGATGTGTATGTAAGAAGTATACTAATCAGTACACATTGTTTTGATGTGTAAGTAAGAATTATACTAATTAGTACAGTGGTTTGATGTGTATGTAAGTATACAAATTAGTACAGTGTTTTGATGTGTATGTGAGAAGTATACTAATTACTACAGTGTTTTCATGTGTATGTAAGAAGTATACTAATTAGTACAGTGTTTTGATGTGTATGTAAGAAGTATACTAATTAGTACAGCATTTTGATGTGTATGTGAGAAGTATACCAATTACTACCGTGTTTTGATGTGTATGTAAGAAGTATACTAATTAGTACAGTGTTTTGATGTGTGTGTAAGAAGTATACTAATTAGTACAGTGTTTTGATGTGTATGTGAGAAGTATACTAATTACTACAGTGTTTTGATGTGTATGTAAGAAGTATACACCAATTAGTACAGTGGTTTGATGTGTATGTAAGAAGTATACTTATCAGTACAGTGGTTTGATGTGTATGTAAGAAGTATACTTATCAGTACTGTGGTTTGATGTGTATGTAAGAAGTATACTAATTAGTACAGTGTTTTGATGTGTATGTGAGAAGTATACTAATTAGTACAGTGTTTTGATGTGTATGTAAGAAGTATACTTATCAGTACAGTGGTTTGATGTGTATGTAAGAAGTATACCAATTAGCACAGCGTTTTGATGTGTATGTAGAAGTACACTAATTAGTACAGTGTTTTGATGTGTATGTAAGAAGTATACTAATCAGCACAGTGTTTTGATGTGTATGTAAGAAGTATACCCATCAGTACAGTGGTTTGATGTGTATGTAAGAAGTATACTAATTAGTACAGTGTTCTTGATGTGTATGTAAGAAGTATACTAATTAGTACAGCGTTCTGATGTGTATGTAAGAAGTATACTTATCCATTCAGCAACAGTGGTTTGATGTGTATGTAAGAAGTATACTAATTGGTACAGTGTTTTGATGTGTATGTAAGAAGTATACTAATCAGTTACAGTGTTTTGATGTGTATGTAAGAAGTATACACCAATTAGTACAGTGGTTTGATGTGTATGTAAGAGCTTATACTTATCAGCACAGTGTTTTGACGTGTATGTAAGAAGTATACTAATTAGTACAGTGTTTTCTTGATGTATGCAAGAAGTATACTAATTAGCACAGCGTTTTTGATGTGTATGTGAGAAGTATACTAATTAGCACAGTGTTTTGATGTGTATGTAAGAAGTATACACCATCAGCACAGTGGTTTGATGTGTATGTAGAAGTATACTAATTAGTACAGTGTTTTGATGTGTATGTGAGAAGTATACTAATTAGTACAGTGTTTTGATGTGTATGTAAGAAGTATACTTATCAGTACAGTGGTTTGATGTGTATGTAAGAAGTATACTAATTAGTACAGTGTTTTGATGTGTATGTAAGAAGTATACTAATCAGTACAGTGTTTTGATGTGTATGCAAGAAATATACTAATTCAGTACATTGTTTTTGATGTAAGCAAGAATTATACTAATTAGTACAGTGGTTTGATGTGTATGTAAGAATTATACTAATTAGTACAGTGGTTTGATGTGTATGTAAGAATTATACTAATTAGTACAGTGTTTTGATGTGTATGTAAGAGGTATACTAATTAGTACAGTGTTTTGCTGTGTATGTAAAAAGTATACAAATTAGTACAGTGTTTTGATTTGTATGTGAGAAGTATACTAATTAGTACAGTGTTTTGATGTGTATGTAAGAAATATACTAATTAGTACATTGTTTTGATGTGTAAGTAAGAATTATACTAATTAGTACAGTGGTTTGATGTGTATGTAAGAATTATACTAATTAGTACAGTGGTTTGATGTGTATGTAAGAAGTATACTAATTAGTACAGTGGTTTGATGTGTATGTAAGAAGTATACTAATTAGTACAGTGGTCTGATGTGTATGTAAGAAGTATACTAATTAGTACAGTGTCTTTGATGTGTATGTAAGAAGTATACCAATTAGTACAGTGGTTTGATGTGTATGTGCAAGAAGCACACCAATTAGTACAGTGGTCTGATGTGTATGTAAGTATACCAATTAGTACAGTGTTTTGATGTGTATGTGAGAAGTATACTAATTAGCACAGTGTTTTTGATGTGTATGTAAGAAGTATACCCCATCAGTACAGTGGTTTGATGTGTATGTAAGAAGTATACCAATGAAGTACAGTGTTTTGATGTGTATGTGAGAAGTATACCAATTAGTACAGTGTTTTGATGTGTATGTAAGAAGTACCTTACTTATCAGCACAGTGGTCTGATGTGTATGGAAGAAGTATACTAATTAGTACAGTGTTTTTGACGTGTGTATGTAAGAAGTATACTAATTAGTACAGTGTTTTGATGCGTATGTAAGAAGTATACTAATTAGTACAGTGGTTTGATGTGTATGTAAGAAGTATACCCATCAGTACAGTGGTTTGATGTATGTAAGAAGTATACTTATCAGCACCGTGGTCTGATGTGTATGTAAGAAGCTATACTAATCAGTACAGTGTCTTTGATGTGTATGTAAGAAGTATACTAATTAGTACAGTGTTTTGATGTGTATGTAAGAAGTATACCCATCAGCACAGTGGTTTGATGTGTATGTAAGAAGTATACTAATTAGTACAGTGTTTTGATGTGTATGTGAGAAGTATACTAATTAGTACAGTGTCTTTGATGTGTATGTAAGAAGTATACCCATCAGTACAGTGGTTTGATGTGTATGTAAGAAGTATACTAATCAGTACAGTGTTTTGATGCGTATGTAAGAAGTATACTAATTAGGTACAGTGTTTTGATGTGTATGTAGAAGCTATACTAATTAGTACAGTGGTTTGATGTGTATGTACAAGTATACTTATCAGTACAGTGTTTTGACGTGTATGTAAAAAGTATACCAATTAGTACAGTGTTTTGATGTGTATGTAAGAAGTATACTAATTAGTACAGTGTTTTGATGTGCATGTGAGAAGTATACTAATCAGCACAGTGTTTTGATGTGTATGTAAGAAGTATACCTTATCAGCACAGTGGTTTGACGTGTATGTAACAGTATATACTAATCAGTACAGTGTCTTGATGCGTATGTGAGAAGTATACCAATTCAGTACAGTGTTTTTGATGTGTATGTAAGAAGTATACTTATCAGCACAGTGGTCTGATGTGTATGTAAGAAGTACACCAATCAGTACAGCGTTTTGATGTGTATGTAGAAGTACACCAATTAGTACAGTGTTTTGATGTGTATGTAAGAAATATACCAATTAGCGCATTGTTTTTGATGTGTAAGCAAGAATTATACTAATTAGTACAGTGGTCTGATGTGCATGCAAGAATTATACCAATTAGTACAGTGGTTTTATGTGTATGTAAGAAGCATACCAATTAGCACAGTGGTCTGATGTGTATGCAAGAATTATACTAATTAGTACAGTGCCTTGATGTGTATGTAAGAGGCATACCAATCAGTACAGTTGCCTTTGATGTGTATGTAAAAGCATACAAATTAGTACAGCGTCTTTGATCTGTATGTGAGAAGTACACCAATTAGTACAGTGTTTTTTGACGTGTATGCAAGAAATATACCAATTAGTACATTGTTTTGATGTAAGCAAGAATTATACCTAATTGAAGCACAGTGGTTTGATGTGCATGTAAGAACATACCACCAATTAGTACAGTGGTCTGATGTGTATGTAGAAGTATACACCAATTAGTACAGTGGTCTGACGTGTATGTAACAAGTACACCAATTCAGCACAGTGGTCTGACGTGCATGTAAGAGCTATACACCAATTCAGCACAGCGTCCTTGATGTGTATGTAAGAGGTACACCAATCAGTACAGTGGTCTGATGTGTGCATGTACAGAGTATATACAAACCAGCGCACAGCGTCTTTGATGTGTATGCAAGAAGCACACCAATCAGTACAGCGTTTTTGACGTGTATGTAACAGTATACAAAATTAAGGTTACAGCGTCTTTGACGCGTATGCAAGAACTATACAAACCAGCACAGCGTTTTGACGTGTATGTAAGAACTATAACCAATCAGTACAGTGGTCTGATGTGTATGCAGGAAGCACACCAATTAGTACAGTGGTCTGATGTGTATGTAAGAAGTATACCAATCAGTACAGTGTTTTGACGTGTATGCAAGAGGCATACTAATTAGTACAGTGGTTTGATGTGTATGTAAGAAGTATACAAATTAAGTACAGTGTTTTGATGCGTATGTAAAGAAGTATACAAATTAGTACAGTGTTTTGATGTGTATGTAAGAAGTATACAAATTAGTACAGTGTTTTGATGTGTATGTAAGAAGTATACTAATTAGTACAGTGTTTTGATGTGTATGTAAGAAGTATACAAATTAGTACAGTGTTTTGATGTGTATGTAAGAAGTATACTAATTAGTACAGTGGTTTGATGTGTATGTAAGAAGTATACTTACTTTTACAGAAGGTAATTACAATATATTAAAATAATTTTCGATATGAAAATTTCCAAATCACTTGAGAAATACAGGTAATATAAAACTATCGTGGACAGCATGAATTAGAATCATGTTTTTTCATTGGATGGTGTTTAGTAGTGTATTTGATATCATTTAAAATTGATTACTCTTGCAAAGGGTATGTAAATATGTAAGCTATTCAGACAGTCAGATATCAAAGGTGTTTTCAGAAGAGGGATTTAAAATGTTAAAAATTAAGACTCTTCTTACACTGAATAGCCTTAGAAAACAAAGAATTAACTTGAAGTACAAGGGCCATCCAGAAAGAGAACTAAAACAACAAGTGATTTGTCAGTTTCAGTAAGTAAAGTGTGGAAAGTAATAACCCACAAAGAAAAACGTGAGTTCCAAAGGCTGTCTTCATGTTCCCTTCAACAGTACATAAGATAGTTAAAAATGATGTTCGTCAAGAAGAGCTACACAAAGTGTACACAAGGTGTTTCCATAACATATGCAGGAATGGAAGACTAGCTTTAGAAAACTAGATGGAAGAGAATGGTAGTGTGTGTTTGCACTTGACAATACATGTGTGTGTTTGCCATTACAGCTGTAATATGGCATTTTATTCACATCTGTTAGTGAAAAATATATCCTAAATGATTTACTAACTTTTCCGTGTGTGTGAGTGTCAGTGTGTCAAAGTGGGAATTATATAAAGTATATTCTGTAAAATCGTTGTGTAGTAAATCATTACATTGTTAAATGATATAAAGTATATTCTGTAAAATCGTTGTGTAGTAAATCATTACATTGTTAAATGATATAAAGTATATTCTGTAAAATCGTTGTGTGGTAAATCATTACATTGTTAAATGATATAAAGTATATTCTGTAAAATCGTTGTGTAGTGAATCATTACATTGTTAAATGATATAAAGTATATTCTGTAAAATCGTTGTGTAGTGAATCATTACATTGTTAAATGATATAAAGTATATTCTGTAAAATCGTTGTGTAGTGAATCATTACATTGTTAAATGATATAAAGTATATTCTGTAAAATTGTTGTGTAGTGAATCATTACATTGTTAAATGATATAAAGTATATTCTGTAAAATCGTTGTGTAGTGAATCATTACATTGTTAAATGATATAAAGTATATTCTGTAAAATCGTTGTGTAGTGAATCATTACATTGTTAAATGATATAAAGTATATTCTGTAAAATCGTTGTGTAGTGAATCATTACATTGTTAAATGATATAAAGTATATTCTGTAAAATCGTTGTGTAGTGAATCATTACATTGTTAAATGCTACATAATATCTTCAGGTATTTGATAATAACTCAATGGTTCCATTTTAGATATTCTTTCAAGATTTACAAGGAGTCCAGCAAGTTTTCCGACAACTTCAGTCTTCTCCAGAAGTGGGTTCTGTTCCACCAGACCATCTGCAAGACCTGAACCAGAGGCTGGATCGTGTGTCAGTTCTTGCCCACCAGCGTAGATCCTTACTACTCTTTGAAGAACAGAAATACAATATATTAGAATTTGTGTCAACTGTTGAAAACAAGCTCAGAGAGTGGGATATCAAATATGGTTATCATACAGAAGTGGAAGGACTGCTTAATGTCTACAAGGTAGTGTTTAACCACTGTTAAATCTTCTGTTTAGCTATATTCGTTTAATATGGTATTATAAAGTGCATGAACAAGTGTGATTTCTTTGGTACAACAATATCACTGTAGTTTAGTAGCATAAAGCTAGAAGCTAAGAGATACATCTGTGATTTGTTCAAGGTGTATGAACATTAATTTATTTACCAAACAAATTGTATGCTCTTATTTGTATTTCTAATGAATGAAATAAATATTCTTGAAGACAGTGATGTAAATTGAGAATGAATTTTCACAAATCCAGCTAATAAGATTAACATTTAAGTGATAGAATCAATTATTTTGAAACTTTGCATTATTCACTTAATGACATGGAGTTCTTGATTTATTTGTGTATATATTAAATTAATCTACATACATATTAGACTGATTTATCTATATATATGTATCAGTCATACTTGGAATAATTTAATTGGGTTTAATGTGTTCACACTTCCCATAAACCCTTACAATTACTGATTACCAGAAGAAGACAGTCCTTCAAACAAGATGCTTCTGCATAGCAAGGCATACTCTGGAACCATCTAACATATGTATTTTAATCCCATCTTTCTGTGTGTTATTATTAGCATTTAACATACAGATCAAGAAATGTATTTTTGTAAGCCTTCTATCACAGATGTATTTAAAATCCTGTTATCTTGTTTTGCCTCTTTTGTAATTAAGATACCTCTTCTATCTGTTAAATAGATGGAAAATTATTCTAGTGTAATGTGGTTTTTAAAAACATGAACAAGTTTCTTAAAATCAGAAAGGGTATGACATTACCCTTTGCACCCTTGTTCTGCCAGATTCTTCTTCATCTAAGCTATTCGGTTATTAAAGTTTTGCTGTAGAACTAGAAGACATCAGAAGGTTATGTTTATTTATTTATTATAGTTTTAATGTATCTGTTTGTGTATATTTTATGATACTAATAATTGAAGAAATCAGGTTCTATTATTTTGAAACAGTGTAATCTAATCTTTCATATCAAATCATGTCAGTATGCAGTGTTTATGATCATGTAGCTTCAACACTGGTGTTATGTGTTCTTACAACAATGTAGTTGCAATATTGGTGCATTAGCTGTTATGGAATGTGTGATTTTATGACAATTTAACTAAAATATTATCAAATTATGTGTTGTTGTTAAAATGTTTGATTTTTATTACAATGCAACTAAATGATTGGTGAGTTACTTGTAATTTGTTAAATTTAATATTCAAAGGAATACAACATTAAAATATTACACAACAAATAGTTATTAAAAATAGGGACTTGCCATAAAATGATTCTACACATGTTTTGATTCAGTCTACAATATGAGATGTTTTCACTAAATGTTCTATATTTTTATACCTTGTTTTTATGTTCCTTCATCCTTCAATTTAAATTTCTACGTTTGTCCGATGTAAACTCAACCACAGATACAATGAATTTTGTTAATGCCATATTTATCAATTTGTTCTATCTTTTGTACAAGTGAAGAATATTTAACTTACAACACGTAGAGAAATGTTACGTTACGTTGGGTATATTTGATCACACTATTACTTATTTTTATTGACAAGGTTTGAACATATGGTAAACAGATTCTCATATTAGTTACCTTACATTTTCACGCTAGTTACCTTACATTCTCACGCTAGTTACCTTACATTCTCACGTTAGTAACCTTACATTCTCACGTTAGTTACCTTACATTCTCACGCTAGTTACCTTACATTCTCACGCTAGTTACCTTACATTCTCACGCTAGTTACCTTACATTCTCCGCTGGTTACCTTTACATTCTCACGCTTAGTTACCTTACATTCTCCGCGTTGGTTGCCTTACATTCTCACGTTAGTTACCTTACATTCTCACGTTAGTAACCTTACATTCTCACGTTAGTTACCTTACATTCTCACGTTAGTTACCTTACATTCTCACGTTCGTTACCTTACATTCTCACGCTAGTTACCTTACATTCTCACGCTAGTTACCTTACATTCTCACGCTAGTTACCTTACATTCTCACGTTCGTTACCTTACATTCTCACGTTCGTTACCTTACATTCTCACGCTAGTTACCTTACATTCTCACGTTAGTTTTCTTACATATTCATGTTAGTTACCTTACATTCTCACGCTAGTTACCTTACATTCTCACGCTAGTTACCTTACATTCTCACGTTAGTTACCTTACATTCTCACGCTAGTTACCTTACATTCTCACGTTAGTTACCTTACATTCTTACAGTAGTTACCTTACATTCTCACGCTAGTTACCTTACATTCTCACACTATTTATCATGTAAAATTTTGTCATTGTATTCTGTTTAATTGTAAATAGGTGTGTTGCACAAGTGTTGTTTTTATATTATTTCATTTGTTCAATATTTTTATTTTTTATTACAATTCTGCTAAAAGGCTAATCAGTTATGGATTATGAAGTGTGGGTTTTATGATGACACAACTAAAAGTAAAGACTGTTAGATTATATGTGCTGTCAACCATATTATTTATACGGCAATGTATCTACAAGCTTGGTGGGTTATATGTTGTCAACTGTGTGACTTCTACCACAATGGATCTACAAGATTGGTGGGTTATATGTTGTCAGCTGTGTGATTTCTATCACAATGTATCTACAAGATTGGTGTGTTAATAAATGTGTTTACATATTTTCTCTATACAGGATTTTGTAGAAAAAAGAAATATATTTCAAGAATTTGAACAATCTTATGCAACTTTACAAAATGCAGCTGAAACTTGTCAGAGAACTGGAACATCTGGTTAGTTAGTTATTGTTACATTGAAGACTATTTAACACATTGATAACAATTGTTTTTTCTCATAATGATTTATTAGCATGCATAACGTTATGTAATACATTAACTGTAATGGTTTTTTAGTACATCTGAGGTTGTGTTAGACCTTGAATAAAATAATTTGTTAGCACATATAAAGTTGTATATGACCTGGATTGTGATGGTTTTTTTACTACATATAAAGTTGTGTAAGATGTGGACGTTATATAATTTATTAGTATAAATACGGTTGTATAAGACATTAATTTAATAGTTTATTAGATCTGTTTTTGAGGCTGTTTTTGATGAAAGTGTTGCTGGTTTGGTTTGTAATTCTACTATCAGTTTTTATTGTCTAATTAGATTTCAAGGGAACCGAAAACATGGGGAAATTTTTAAATGACATTCATGATCGATGGAATGTTATTTCAATAAAACTCCGGACAACTGGAAATACCCTTTATGATGTCGTTGGTCACTGGGAACAGTTCACAGCAGGCTTTGGTCCATTAGTTAATTGGTTGGGTCAAGCAGAAATAACAGTAAATCTATCTGAGGATGACAAATTGGTAAGTCAATTGTTTGTTTTGCTAGAACTTGTAAAAGTATGATGGAGTGGTAAAATATCAGAATTAGGATGTGATTGGATACACCTACAAAACGTTTTTAGCTGTTAGAAAACTTTCAAGATAAGAGTTCTTTGATTTAAGTCAAACCAATAAATGTTTTTTTTTGTTTTTTTTAAGGAATTTTTCCAGGATATACCTGCATGGCAGGAAAAGAAAATAAGGTTAGTTGAAACAGGTGAATATTTGATGGCAACATGTCGTGATAATGTTGCTCAGAAACTGAAGACTCAAATTGCTGACGTCAACCATCGATGGGATAAGTTGTTTCCTCAAGTAAGTGGAAAATTCTAACTGATTCCTGATAGTTTCATAATCTGAAATTGATTGTTAATTTTTATATCACTTTATAATACACTAATTTACGTTTATATAATTAATAATGAATAGTATTTTTTTATATTGCTTTATAATACACTATTTTTATATAATTAATAATACATAGTATTGTTTTTATATTACTTTATAATACACTATTGTATGTTTATATAATTAATAATACATAGTATTGTATTTATATTACTTTATAATACACTAATTTATGTTTATATAATTAATAATACATAGTATTGTTTTTATATTACTTTATAATACACTATTTTTATATAATTAATAATACATAGTATTGTATTTATATTACTTTATAATACACTAATTTATGTTTATATAATTAATAATACTGTTTCTTTATGTTATTTCTTAACACAGGTACTTATGTCTGTATAATTAATAATCAATAGTATTGTTTTTTATGTTACTTTTAAACACAGGTACTTGTGTCTGTATAATTAATAATTGATAGTATTGATTTCTTTGTGTGTTACTTTTTAACACAGTTTTGTTTATATGATAAATGCATGTGATATATGTTCTTGTTATTTACTACATTTTCAAAATCATTTCCTATTAGTTTAAATAACTGTGATTATAGCATAACTTCATCTATGTTTTATAAATCTCTTGTTATCCTGCTCTATGAAGTATGTTATTAGTAGTATTACTGTCGAAACCTTCTTCTTGTGTTAGTAACGACTAACGTTGTTGATTATTGTTTTGTATAACTAAGTGGTAACTAAGGTTTTCAAACCTGACAGTATACTGTGGTTTTATATCTGCTTAAATAAAATAATATGATGGCTGAGATGATAATCATTGAATCATGGTGATATTCGTTTGGTTAATATCTACTGTAGTAACCTTTAGCCAAGCTAAAGTTTTGTTGTTTTACATTAGATTCAAGACTACCTGTTTGCTGGAGAAAAACTAAGAGCACGACGGCTGTTTCAGAAAGACATGGAAAAGCTTCAACAGTGGCTACAGAATACTTTAGTCTTGCTGTCTTCTCCAGTGGACTGTGTCCCTAAAGAATTAATGGAGAAATCAAATAAAATCAAAGTAAGATTTTTCTGTTAGCCGTAACCCTACAGATTTAGTAAAGAAATCTAACATAGTTAGGTTTAATTTTCCTAGTGACTGTGTCTCAGCATTTAATAAAGAAATCAAACAAAAGTCAAGGTTGCTTCTTCTGTTGTGTGACTCTGCAGTTTATTAGTAAAGAAATCAAACATAGTTAGGTTTAATTTTCCTATTGACTGTGTCTCAGCATTTAATAAAGAAATCAAACAAAAGTCAAGGTTGCTTCTTCTGTTGTGTGACTCTGCAGATTTAGTAAAGAAATCAAACATAGTTAGGTTTAATTTTCCTATTGACTGTGTCTCAGCATTTAATAAAGAAATCAAACAAAAGTCAAAGTTGCTTCTTCTGTTGTGTGTCTCTGCAGATTTAGTAAAGAAATCAAACATAGTTAGGTTTAATTTTCCTAGTGACTGTGTCTCAGCATTTAATAAAGAAATCAAACATAGTTAGGTTTAATTTTCCTATTGACTGTGTCTCAGCATTTAATAAAGAAATCAAACAAAAGTCAAGGTTGCTTCTTCTGTTGTGTGACTCTGCAGATTTAGTAAAGAAATCAAACATAGTTAGGTTTAATTTTCCTATTGACTGTGTCTCAGCATTTAATAAAGAAATCAAACAAAAGTCAAAGTTGCTTCTTCTGTTGTGTGTCTCTGCAGATTTAGTAAAGAAATCAAACGTAGTTAGGTTTAATTTTCCTATTGACTCTGTGTCAGCATTTAATAAAGAAATCTAACATAGTTAGGTTTAATTTTCCTAGTGACTGTGTCTCAGCATTTAATAAAGAAATCTAACATAGTTAGGTTTAATTTTCCTAGTGACTGTGTCTCAGCATTTAATAAAGAAATCTAACATAGTTAGGTTTAATTTTCCTAGTGACTGTGTCTCAACATTTAATAAAGAAATCTAACATAGTTAGGTTTAATTCTCCTATTGACTGTGCCCCTTTAGTTAATAAAGAAATCAAGCTAAAGTCATAGTTGATTCTTCTGTTGGTTGTGTCCCTGAGCAGTTTGTTAACAATTAAATAGGGTAAGGGAAGTTCTCTGAGTTAAATGAATGTTTCACTTCATGCTTGCAAACTTCTATCACCAAGTATGAATTACTACTGAAACTTCCTGTTGATAATTCTTATGCATGTTTGTTACAATTTACAAATAACACTTTTACTGGCATATATAGATGACCAGTTAGCCTTTAGAGATTGCTTATGAAATGTTCAATAATTAAACTAATAATCAGTGATCACGAGCGAACCCACTTATAGAGAAAAATATATATGTAAAAAAGCTGGATTGAGTTGAGACAATTTTTTTATGTAGAGGAGCGAACAACATTTCGACCTTCTTCGGTCATTGTCAGGGTCACAAAGAAAAAGAGGTAACTGACCGATAGCTGACCACATGTTTGAAGGCGGTTGTGTAATTGAGTGTAGGAATGTAGAGGGCGTGCTTAGATGTTTGATTTTATTTATTAATATAGGTATAAAGGTGTTCCTTTGTATTGGTTTATTTTGGGCTTGAGTTGTTGTATAACTAAGACTTCTTTAATTTTGCATTTGTTTATGTTTGTTTCTTTATTTAGTATTTTGGTGTTTTCTATGGTTATGTTGTGTTTGTTTGATTTGAAGTGTTTGAAAACGTGTGAAGGTGACTTTTTGTGTTCTTTGAATCTAGTTTCCATTTTTCTACTTGTTTCTCCAATATAGAAGTCGTGGCAGTTATCACATTGTATTTTATAAATAATGTTGGTGTAGTGTTTGCAGTGTAGTTTTTACATAGTATAGACCTTAGTTTTGTGCCTGTTTTTTGAATAAATGTTGTATTAACTGGAATGTCATATTTTGTTACTAGTTTTTGACAAATGTTTTTTTTCTGCTGATGTCAGGAATATATGGTATGCAGCAGTTTATGGTTTCTTGATTTTTTAAATCATGGGATATATTTATTTTTGTTAGTTGATTTTGCTTTCTGTCTTGGTGTGTGCGTATAATGTTTTCTACGGTTTGTGGAGGAAACTGATTGATGTTGATGAAGTATTGTTGTATTTTGTCTAATTTGTCATTAATTTGTTAACACTTTTTCTTTGTGAACCTGACGATGACCGAAGAAGGTTGAAACATCGTTCACTCCTCTACATAAATGATTTTCAACCCAAACCAGCCATTTTTACATATATAATTTAACTAATGATACTAGTAGTAAGTTGTTGTGAATCACCTACAGTGATACTCATTGCTTACAGAAATAAAGAATTTATTATGTCTTAGTAATGACATAACAGAACGTAATGTTGTGACATAATATTCAGCCAGGATGCAAATACTTCATGTGAATATTAGTCACAAGACCTGAAAGGCAAATGGTTAGGTATTTTGTTGTAGTTTGTAGTCTTACTTCATTACCAACTGCCTCGCTGTAACAAGAATATATTCAGTGGACCAATGGTATAGACAGGAATAAACATTTACAAATGTACCAACCACTTTATTGTAACAAGAATATATTCAGTGGACCAATAGGATGAACAGAAATAAACATTTACAAATGTACCAACCACTTTATTGTAACAAGTGAAGTGAAGTCACATTTTCCATATATTCATTTACAAGTGCAGGACAAATGACCATTTATAATAATGCTAAGAGTAATTTATAAGGTGCATTTTATAGTATTAGATGTAAGTTATTATACATGTGTTGTTTTTTATTTGTTAACACCAGTAGTAATTTATGAGGTGTATTTTATACTATTAGATGTAAGTTTTGATACTTGTGTTTATTAAAATTATTGTAAGTTGTGATACATTTTGTTTTTGTTTTTAAATATCGATAATAATTAATATTAACTACATACGTCAGAACTACAATACTACACTAAAGAGAATAGCTAATTAAAGGTTCTCTTGTTATGTTCCTAATTATAAAGATAAATTGCATTAGTTAAGTACCTTTGCTATTAAAGATATTTTCAGTTATGAAATTGAGACATCTAACAGCTCTATCTTTATAATAAAACCTATATATTAAACATTATAACCAGCACTGTTAATTAAAGTAATATTTGAAAAACATAGAGTGTAGTTATAGAGCTCAAACCCAATGATGGCTTGTTTTGTGGTCTCTTGTAGATTTTGATTTTTACAGAGCTGTGTGTGCAAAACTTGATATAATGTTCTCTAACATCAGCTTGTAGTTTTAGAATGCCAATTAACTTTCTCAAACAGTGTATTTTAGACTAGCAAGACATCTGAGGTAAATTACTGTGACAAGTCAATGGTCAGGTATACAGGACAATATAGAGTATAACAAAAAAAAACTAATTTGTTAAAGTTAAAAGGTTTTTAAACTATAATGAATAAATTAACAACTCAAGTGTACATTTAATAACAAGAATATTTTAATTTGTAACCAAAATGTAATACAGTGATCATACTATTAACTGTGTCTAACTCTTCAAATCTATTACCTTACAACACATGTAGTAACCAGCATTAAGTAAGCACACAATAATAAAACTTGGAAAAGGATGTAACATCCATAGTAAATATGTCAGTTAAAGTAACTGATATAAGTTAACTAATGATAACGTTTAGGAAAGGTTGTAACATCTGTGGTAAATATGACAGTTAAAGTAACTGACATACAGTCATGTGAAAAAGTTAGGACACCCTATGAAAGCCTGTGTATTTTTGTAACATTTTTGGATATATATATATTTAATCTCAATTTTAACAACACTGAGAGATTATAGGAATACAACTAAACAATTAAAACTGAAGAAAAGACTTTTCAAGATCTTCTGTAAATGTAATTCTATAAAAATGCATATTCTAACTGAGGAAAAAGTTAAGACACCCCCACATGTTTTCCCACTTAAATTGGCTCAACTCACACACAGGTGTATCACACCAGGTGCACATGATTAGAAGATTGTTACTCAGCATTTTGAATGAGGCTTGCCCTATTTAAACCTCAGACATTCAGTTTGGTGTGCTCCTGACTGTTGAAGTGAGAGTGAGTACCATGGTGAGAGCAAAAGAGCTGTCTGAGGCCTTCAGAAAGAAAATTGTAGCAGCTTATGAGTCTGGTAAGGGATTTAAAAAGATCCCAAAAGATTTTGAAATCAGCCATTCCACTGTCTGGAAAATAGTCAACAAGTGGAGGGCTTTCAAAACAACTGCCAACATGCCCAGGTCTGGTCGTCCAAGCAAGTTCACCCTGAGAGCAGACTGCAAGATGCTAAAAGAGGTCTCCAAACACCCTAACATGTCATCACAGGACCTACAGCAGGCTCTGGCTACTGTTGATGTGAAAGTGCATGCCTCTACAATCAGAAAGAGACTGCACAAGTTTAACTTGCATGGGTGGTGTGCAAGGAGGAAACCTTTGCTCTCTAAGAGAAATATCAAGGCCAGACTGAAGTTTGCCAGAGAGAATGTAAACAAAGACCAGGACTTTTGGAATAATGTTCTTTGGACAGATCAGTCCAAAATTGAATTATTTGAACACCAGAACAGAAGTCATGTTTGGCGTAAACCAAATACAGCATCCCAGGAAAAGAACCTCATACCAACTGTGAAGCATAGAGGTGGAAGTGTCATGGTTTGGGGCTGCTTTGTTGCAGCAGGACCTAGACAGCTCACAATCATAGAATCCACCATGAATTCTACTGTGTATCAGAGAGTGCTTGAGGATTATGTGAGACCATCTGTAAGAAAATTAAAGCTGAAGTGGAACTGGGCCCTGCAACACGACAATGACCCAAAACATACCAGTAAGTCCACCAAGGACTGGCTTAAAACTAAGAAATGGAGAGTCCTGGAATGGCTGAGTCAAAGTCCACATCTTAATCCCATTGAGATGCTGTTGGGTGACTAGAAACTGGCTGTACATGCAAGAAACCCCTCAAACATCTCACAGCTGAAAGAATTCTGCGTTGAGGAGTGGGGCAAACTTTCTTCAGACCGATGTCAGAGACTGCTAGATGGCTACAAGAAGCATCTCACTGCAGTTATTTCAGCCAAAGGAGGTAACACTAGCTATTAGGGGCTAGGGTGTCCTAACATTTTCCTCAGTTAGAATATGCATTTTTGTAGAATTACATCTACAGAAGATCTTGAAAAGTCTTTTCTTCAGTTTTAATTGTTTAGTTATATTCCTATAATCTCTCAGTGTTGTTAAAATTGAGATTAAATATATATATATCCAAAAATGTTACAAAAATACACAGGCTTTCATAGGGTGTCCTAACTTTTTCACGTGACTGTATGTTAACTAATGATAACACTTATAAAAGTATGTAACATCCATGGTAAATATGACAGTTAAAGTAATTGTTGTAAGTTAACTGATGATAACTCTTAGAAAATGATGTAACATCCGTGGTAAGTATGACAGTTAAAGTAACTGGTGTAACTTAACTAATGATAACACCAAGATAAGGATGTAACATCCATGGTAAATGTGACAGTTAAAACTAGAATAGTTTAGTATTATTATGCTGTAATGAATAAAGGTAATACGTATAAGTATAATATTTCTGTCTCGTAATACCAATAGTAATGAATGACTTGAGGTGTCTTTAATAATACCAATAGTAATGAATGACTTAAGGTGTCTTTAATAATATTTACAGAAATTGTGATACTTCTAATATTAGTTATAATGTTTGGTATGATGTCTCTTCTATGATGTAGAATAATATAATATCTGTATTTTGTAATATCCATTGTAATTTATGATAGAATACAGAGATCTTCAATTGGTATTATTTATATAACCTACAAGAGATGAACAACTGGTTCATTAATTGTCAGCATAAAGTTATAAACAAAACTGAGAGGAAAACAGTAACACTGTTGGAAAATACTGTTCTATTAACAATGTTCTTTATCACTTAAGTGGTACAGTATTCTATTATTAAGGTATGACTAACATGGTGAACATATTTTATGTTGTTACAAATGTCTTCTGGTTTAGCAATCACCAACTTTATCACTGTTTGGTGCTTCATTAAACAGTTGAAGAGACCTGATATAAGGAGTGTTGTACATATATCATACATGATGTTAGATATAAGTGTGATAGTACTGTATCTTCCAGTGTATGATTAATTAAGATGTGTTTTGTTAGATGTATTTTATGATGTTAGATACAAGTTTTGATACTGGCTCTATCTTGTGACATATGTTGTCAGCTGTGTTTTTGATGATAGAATATATTTTTTGATATTTCTTTAAGTTTTTAAAAGTTACTGTCTTACATTTTTAGCAAGTGCAAGGAGAAATAGGAGATTATGATGGCCTGTATAAGAATATATCTAAGAAGGCTCAAGGGCTTATCAGGGTTCTGAGCCCACCCGAAGTCGAAACTATGATGAGCAACTTAAAGCAGGTGATGCAAGTGCATCTTTAATCTCAGCTATGTAAACCAACATTAACATTATTCAAACATATCTCAGCTGTGTAAACCAACATTAACATTATTCAAACATATCTCAGTTGTGTAAACCAACATTAACATTATTCAAACATATATCAGTTGTGTAAACCAACATTAACATTATTCAAACATATCTCAGCTGTGTAAACCAACATTAACATTATTCAAACATATCTCAGCTGTGTAAACCAACATTAACATTATTCAAACATATCTCAGCTGTGTAAACCAACATTAACATTATTCAAACATATCTCAGCTGTGTAAACCAACATTAACATTATTCAAACATATCTCAGCTGTGTAAACCAACATTAACATTATTCAAACATATCTCAGCTGTGTAAACCAACATTAACATTATTCAAACATATCTCAGTTGTGTAAACCAACATTAACATTATTCAAACATATCTCAGCTGTGTAAACCAACATTAACATTATTCAAACATATATCAGTTGTGTAAACCAACATTAACATTATTCAAACATATCTCAGCTGTGTAAACCAACATTAACATTATTCAAACATATCTCAGTTGTGTAAACCAACATTAACATTATTCAAACATATCTCAGTTGTGTAAACCAACATTAACATTATTCAAACATATCTCAGCTGTGTAAACCAACATTAACATTATTCAAACATATCTCAGCTGTGTAAACCAACATTAACATTATTCAAACATATCTCAGCTATGTAAACCAACATTAACATTATTCAAACATATCTCAGCTGTGTAAACCAACATTAACATTATTCAAACATATCTCAGCTGTGTAAACCAACATTAACATTATTCAAACATATCTCAGTTGTGTAAACCAACATTAACATTATTCAAACATATCTCAGCTATGCAAACCAACATTAACATTATTGAAACATATCTCAGTTGTGTAAACCAACATTAACATTATTCAAACATATCTCAGCTGTGTAAACCAACATTAACATTATTCAAACATATCTCAGTTGTGTAAACCAACATTAACATTATTCAAACATATCTCAGCTATGCAAACCAACATTAACATTATTGAAACATATCTCAGTTGTGTAAACCAACATTAACATTATTTAAACATCGAGGCCTTTTCTTCAATTTTGATTCATAACCTAAGTTGTTTTTAAGTGTTTATTCATCTGTTTAATCAAGCTGACTTTCATACATATATACATTCCATTTTCTATGCAAGGTAATGTTAGACTAAACCTCTTTCTGTGCTTTACAGGAGAAAGAACTGTTACTGACAATAAGAACAAGAATTGCTTCTTGTCTTCACATCCTGTGCCAGGTTTTGACCAATCAGGAAGCACTGGAGTCAGGCATCAAGGAGTTGACTGAGTGGATAGAGGAAGCTGAAAAGTTTATTTCTGGTTACATTATCCCAACCACACCAGAACAAATCTCTTCACAGTTAGAAAAGCACAAAGTGAGTCTCTTCATGTGGTTTTTATGCATTCATTACAACTAGATGAATACAATTTCTTTATATGGATTAAGTGAGAAAATGTTTTCAGTTGAAACTTTAGAAGGGCTAATGCAAGTAGTCTAAAGATAAACTTACATAAACAAACAAGTAAATAAATCATGAATATCCATGTGCTTTAATGACAGCATTTTTTATTGTAGAGATCTATCTGGCCATGCGTTCTTATATCAAACATCTAAATATAAATATAGTTTAACAACAGTGACCTTTCTTTTATTGTAAAGAGCTATGTGGCCAGGTGTTCTTATATCAAACATCTAAATACAAATATAGTTTAACAACAGTGACCTTTCTTTTATTGTAAAGAGCTATGTGGCCAGGTGTTCTTATATCAAACATCTAAATACAAATATAGTTTAACAACAGTGACCTTTCTTTTATTGTAAAAAGATATCTGGCCATGTGTTCTTATATCAAACATCTAAATATAAATATAGTTTAACAACAGTGACCTTTCTTTTATTGTAAAGAGATATGTGACCAGGTGTTCTTATATCAAACATCTAAATATAAATATAGTTTAACAACAGTGACCTTTCTTTTATTGTAAAGAACTATATGGCCAGGTGTTCTTATATCAAAGATCTAAATATAAATTATAGTTTAACAACAGTGACCTTTCTTTTATTGTGGTGAGCTATCTGACCATGTGTTCTTATATCAAATAAGTAAATATAAATATAGTTTAACAACAGTGACCTTTCTTTTATTGTAAAGAGCTATGTGGCCAGGTGTTCTTGCATCAAACATCTAAATATAAATTATAGTTTAACAACAGTGACCTTTCTTTTATTGTGGTGAGCTATCTGGCCATGTGTTCTTATATCAAATAAGTAAATATAAATATAGTTTAACAGCAGTGACCTTTCTTTTATTGTAGAGAGCCATCTGGTGTGCTGTTGTACAACCCTTCTCAAATCCACATATACTTTGTGTAGTTTACATAAAATTCAGAAATAAACAAAATAATCAGTGATATGCTATAATTTGAATCACTAGTCTAAAATCACTATTGAAAAACTCTGAAATATAAGAATTATAGAAAAAAGATAAGGTAAAACAACATTTGTAGAGTTGATATCATAACTCAATACCTGTTACAGTACAAGTATAAAGAAAAAATAGGGCATGAACTGAAATTGTAGAATGTTTTGTTTTAGCAATTGAGTCGGTAATCACGTTCCTTCTTACTACAAAGATGGTTTTCATTCTGTTTTATTTCTCTGACAACCTCTGGTCGTAACTAATGTTTCTCATCTTTTCAACAGGCTTTCTTCAAGAGATTGCCATATTACAAGTCTGTTTTTGAAAGTAAGAATAAACTTTATCAGAACTTATTGAAGGAAGCTAGTGGAGCTCCGGAAATCAATGTTGCTGGCATAAAGCATACCATGAGTAATCTGAATGATAGATTTGAGGTACAGTTTTAGATTTACTGTAGAAGTAATAATAAAATTATCTTATTTCATAAATAAAGTTTAGGTTTGATAAAGTTATATTGGTGTGTACGTGAACTACTGATTGTGTTGATAAACGTTTCCTTAGTTAAAATGTGCAGTTATAGTTGTAGATTAATAACAAAACTTCATTGGCTCAGAGGTGTGTGTCCTAATGTCTGTGGCTTGTCATGTTAAGGATGTATATTTCTCATGCTTATGGGTCATTACATGAAAGCTGTATATTCATCTGACTGTGGTTCATATCTTGTCATCAAGGACTCACATTTGGTTCATCACATCTTACTAATCATGTGTGTTATTACTGTCTATGGCTCCTTCAATTAATTATTATATTTACTTTTGTGTTTGTCTTTGTTTGAAAAAGGTAGGAGTTAAGACTGGTTTTGTTTTGTACCTGGTAGATATATTTTATTTATTGTGCTTTAATATTACTTATTTTTAAATATAAATTGTTTTCTTTTAGCAATGTCTTAGTTTATCAGAGCAATGGGTACAAGCAATGACAGAAGCCAGTACCAGATGGCAACAGTACTTTGAGAGTGTCAGTATTACTGAAAAATGGTTAGAGGAAGCTAAAAGATTGCTCTCAGACTCTACAATTAACTGGGAGAAACTGGAAACTCAGCAGGTACTCCTACTAAGTGCTGTTTCTGTTCTAAAACAAAAGCTCAAGGAAACTCAGTGGCATTAATTTACCATTATTCTTCATTGTAATAACATACTTTAACCTAAAGTGTGTCATTAAAAGTTATGTAGGAATATAATCAAAAACAGTGATGTCGAGAAAACCCACTTGTAGAGAAATATATATGCAAAAACGGCTCGTTTGGGTTGAGAAAATATTTTACATAGAAGAGCGAACAACGTTTTGAACTTCTTCGGTCATCGTCAGGTCGAAGAAGGTTGAAACGTTGTTTGCTCTTCTACGTAAAATATTTTCTCAACCCAAACGAACCGTTTTTGCATATATATTTCAAAAGCAATCAGTTTTGCATTGGCATCACATTACCTATGAAAAACCAAACAATGTCTAAATGTAGTAATATAGGCTGTGTTTCTAATGTTGCTTGCTGATTTACATGTTGAAAATTACTTTAATGTAACATACGCGACCCATTGTATAAAACAGACTTAACAGGTAGACATTTTATTGTTTCCTTGCTACATGTAGGAGTTCTTTGAGAAGCCAGTGCAGCATATAATGAGAAAACTTGTGTCTGCCAGTGAGAGTGTTATGGCAACTTTACCAGAGACTGAGCAGAGGCCGTTACAGGACACTGTGGAAGGTTTACAAGGACAATGGAAGGTATGGGTCAGCCAGACTGAAACTTTGAATCATATCATAAAAATAACACACAAAAATGCACTAAATAGTGTAAATTAGTGTAACCATGGTGTCATTTCTATACAACTCTCCAAAACTCTTATCATGGTGTCATTTCTATATAACTCTCCAAAACCATTATCATGGTGTCATTTCTATATAACTCTCCAAAACCCTTATCATGGTGTCATTTCTATATAACTCTCCAAAACCATTATCATGGTTACATTTCTGTATACTCTCCAATATCCTAATCATGGTGACATTTCTGTATACTCTCCAATATCCTAATCATGGTGACATTTCTGTATACTCTCCAATATCCTAATCATGGTGACATTTCTATATAACTCTCCAAAACCCTTATCGTGGTGACATTTCTATATAACTCTCCAAAACCCTTATCATGGTGACATTTCTGTATACTCTCCAATACCCTAATCATGGTAACATTTATGTATACCCTCTAGTACCCTAATCATGGTGACATTTCTGTATACTCTCCAATACCCTAATCATGGTAACATTTATGTATACCCTCCAGTACCCTAAACATGATGGCATTTCTGTGTGCTCTCCAGCACCTTAATCATGGTATAATTATATATATATATGCTCTTCAGTATCCTAATCATGGTATAATTATATATATATAACTCCAATATCTAATCATGGTATAATTATATATATATACTCTCCAGTACCCTAATTGTGGTATAATTATTTGTATATGCCTTTCAGAGTCTTAATCATGGTATAATTATATATATATGCTCTTCAGTATCCTAATCATGGTATAATTACATATATGTATGCTGTTCAGTATCCTAATCATGGTGTAATTATATATATGTGCTCTTCAGTATCCTAATCATGGTGTATTTTGTATGTAATCTTCAATAATCTAATGATTGTGTTTTGTATGAATACTCTTCAGTACTCTGACAAAATCGTATATTGCACATGTTTCCTCTGATTTTCTTGTGTCAATTATTAATTTTCTGTACCATTTATCAGATGTTCACTTTTTAAGCATCTAGTTTCATGTTTAGTTCTTCATTCTGAGGTTATTTGAAATAAAAGGTTCTTAGATCAACCATCTTGTTGCAAACTCTAAAATATGCATTTTGTGGTTAAACTTTTTCATAACAAATTTCTTTATTGTTTGTTGCAACAATTAAATACGTAGAGAAGCTTGGAATCACAGTCACAAATGTTAAGTTGAGAAGCTTGGAATCACAGTCACAAATGTTAAGTTGAGAAGCTTAGAATCACAGTCACAAATGTTAAGTTGAGAAGCTTAGAATCACAGTCACAAATGTTAAGTTGAGAAGCTTAGAATCACAGTCACAAATGTTAAGTTGAGAAGCTTAGAATCACAGTCACAAATGTTAAGTTGAGAAGCTTAGAATCACAGTCACAAATGTTAAGTTGAGAAGCTTAGAATCACAGTCACAAATGTTAAGTTGAGAAGCTTGGAATCACAGTCACAAATGTTAAATTGAGTTTTGTAAACATTTCTTAATTGTTGTTGATTTAGATGTACAGTAACAAATGGCTCCAAACTAGGAGGTAACTGTGAAAGTTTTTTTCATTCACAGAATGTTTGGCAACAAGTTCCTACTCATTTGGTGCAACTAGAATTCCAGCTATTAGAACAAGACTTAAAGATTCAACTTCAAGAAGTTGAGAGAGAATTGAAAATAGAGCAGGAAATGTTTGACAGTGGAGAAAAAACAGAAAAGGTGCTGCAGCGTCACTGGGTAAGTTTTCCTGTTTGAATCTGTGATTGTAAGTTGATTGTACCAAATTGTTCATTTTGTTTTCTATCTCTGAAACTATGTTTTTCAACAGGAATTTTTCCAGTCAGGACCTACTAGCCATCGAATTCAAGGTTTACTTTCCAAGATGGAAATACTGAGTGGTCAGGGAGAACCTAAAGAAAGTAACAAACTGCAAGTTCAGTGTGAGCACCATAGGAAAGAGTGGGAAGTACTTGAACAGAAGATTCAAGCTATGAATGATCAACTTCAGAGAAATGAAGAGGAGTGGAAAGATTACTGCTTGAGGTAACAGTTCTTACATTAGCTTTATGGTAGTGAGAAATTAAAGCTGAAACATTTATATTTCTGTCTCACTTTTATGTACAATCATTCATCATTTGTGGTTAGACTTAGTTACATTTCTAGAACGTACATTTATTAAAAGAACAAACAGACAGCCCAGTACTCTGTCATCTTGATTATATGAATTGTTTATCAACAAATAGAAAATCAAGCCATTAGCATAGTTCTGCACCTTCCCACATAGTGGTTTAGATATTTCAGTGATGTATTTTGTGGATTTGAAGGTAATACCCATCAATTGTCATTTCTACAACACATGAAAACAGTTACTCACAGTCACTCATGAAAAAGAGAATGAAACTGGGTATTCAAATTACGAGAACAGAAAGAAACTCCAAAATCTTCACCAATGTACTAATGATAACAACTATATAAAATGGGACTCAGTCCACTCAACTAAAATTTTTTAAAGGCACATTTTACGACAAAATTTAACACATGTAGTATCAGGAATCTATAGCATGAACTAGAATCAACATAAGATACATTTATTAAACAATGTCACTTGCCTACATTGTCACTAGAACCTCAGTGAACTATAAAAACAAACTCAGTAAGGGAAAATGACATAATGTGGGAAGAAATCAATATGCACAAACTTAGACACACTGATAACTGTCCTACCATACACTGTATATGTAACCAAAGACATCATAAATGTCATTTGGAACAAGTGTATAATAAAAACAAACAGTAATGCTACATAAACATTAGGAACAAAGAACAACCTCATCACACATTTGTGAACACAGTATATAGAATCAACATCCAACCTTAGAATATTATGAGAACAATATTAACATGTAAAAAATAAAAGAAACATTATTTATTTGTGAAACTTAAACTACATTAAAACACAGGTATCACCCTACGTGTTTTCTAAATTTTAACTATATGTTTGTGCCATATTTTGTGCACTAGACTAGTTTATCTAACAATAGCCATGCAGGTAGTCAAAATACTATTATAAAGTTAAAAAATAAAATAAATAATCCACTCAGAAGCTGTATCTGTTTACCATCTAGTATTTTCTGTTGAAGAGACTTGTATAGCTTGTTTCTTCTAGATTTAATTCTATGATTAAATGGATGGATGAGATGGAAAAGAACATTGCTGCTACGACCCAGGAAATGGCATCTTCTCAAGAATTTGAAACTGTGAAGACAAAATTTCAGGTGAAGTTTTTCCTAATGGTCTTATTAAAACAGTTTAGAAACTGATATGTAATAATCTTGTCTTATTAATGTGTTAGAAGTTTTTCCTAATGGTCTTATTAAAACAGTTTAGAAACTGATATGTAATAATCTTGTCTTATTAATGTGTTAGAAGTTTTTCCTAATGGTCTTATTAAAACAGTTTAGAAACTGATATGTAATAATCTTGTCTTATTAATGTGTTACACGTTTTTCCTAATGGTCTTATTAAAACAGTTTAGAAACTGATATGTAATAATCTTGTCTTATTAATGTGTTAGAAGTTTTTCCTAATGGTCTTATTAAAACAGTTTAGAAACTGATATGTAATAATCTTGTCTTATTAATGTGTTACACGTTTTCCTAATGGTCTTATTAAAACAGTTTAGAAACTGATGTGTAATAATCTTGTCTTATTAATGTGTTACACGTTTTTCCTAATGGTCTTATTAAAACAGTTTAGAAACTGATATGTAATAATCTTGTCTTATTAATGTGTTACACGTTTTTCCTAATGGTCTTATTAAAACAGTTTAGAAACTGATATGTAATAATCTTGTCTTATTAATGTGTTTTTCTTCTTCCACCATGATGTAAGAAAATGTCTTTGTTGGTTTTTTTTATACCTTTGTTAATGTTGCTATTAGTACATGCTTTTAGAAATACTCTTTTCTGTTGTTATTGCTATGTTGTCTTTCTAAAGACTGTTCTTTAACTAGTGTTTAATGTATTTATAAATATATCTATTTCTTATTGTAGATGTTCAGTATATTTCGAACTCTAAATGTGATGAATAGTTGTTCTTTGAAAGTTCAGAAATGTATATATGGTAAAGTGATTTCATTTAAAGGAAGATTCTCTATAGTACTTTTTAATTTTATATTCCTTCCAATTCATTGTTTCATCAGAATGTATATTATGTTTTATATTATATAGTTTGTTTTTATGATTTCCAACATGAATTTTAAGGCCTCATTTTGTACACTTACTTTTATATTTAGGAAATGTGCAAAGATGTTGACACACGTCAAGAAGATGTTAAATGGTTGGTTCAGAAATTAAAGACTCTAGTTTCAAAGCTTCCAGACATAGAGGCAGTCCAGGAGGAAAACAGACTAGATGCTTTGGTGGACAGGTACAAGAACCTTGTTCCAATTATTGAAACTACTGTTATTTATACTGAGACAATATCCAAATGTTACATCTTCAGGGAAGAAGTTCAAGAAGTCACCTGTTGGCTGAAAGGAGTTCAAAAAGAAACAGAAGCCAAGGATGATGGTGCATTTGAAAATGTGGAAAAACTGGAGGAAATGTTGGCTCATCAGAAGGTTAGTTTAATTTTTATGACTAGAAAATGTGTAGAAAAATATTGAATGAGCAGAAGACACAGTGAATTCTCATGTGAAGTGTAAATCATGTTTTATAATTTTTTGAAAATAAAGTTTCACGTAAGGGTAAGGAACAGTTCATGTCAATACCTTGGCAATGTCCCTAAATTATTCATAAAAACACAACTAATTGAATGAAACATACATGCAATGATACTTCACTAGGAAGTATTGAGAATATGTGACACACAGAAATTGAATAACAGTGTATGTCTCCTCATTATAAATTACTTGTGGACACAAATTTTAATAAATATTTTATATAGTGACACACAGTTATGCTGCGTATCATATAATACTCTGACATACACTATTTTATGTTGTAATAAAGTTGTATTGTGATACTCAATAACATATTTTGAAGTCTGTTAAATACATTATTGTGATGTACAATGTTATGATATGTAAAGTATGTTATTGAAATGTACATAATTATACCGTGATGTATGAAGATTGTTAGATTGTGAGGTATTATATACATCAATGAGAGTAAACTTTTATTTTATCACACCACTGTTACACTATAGAGATGGCAGAACAGGGATAATATAATATCTCTACATATTTAGAGATATTGCATGTCTAGTGTGTCATACACACTTTGCAACTGTTTCCTACATCAGTATATTATGATGTGTACTGTTATATTGTGACATTGTTTCTTTTGTACGCGGATATATGTGATGTTACATTGTGACATTGTTTATTTTGTACCGTGATATATGTGATGTTACATTGTGAATATCTACCAATATTTTTATTGGCTATTTGTGCTTTTTGTATTGAAATATTTTTACTTTTGAAGTGTTATTTGGCTCAACTTAAAATGTGTTTTATTGAGGTTACTGCTGTTAAGACTAGGAACATTATTCTGTGTACAAGTGTATTGTTTAATTTTCAACAGGTTGTTAGATCTGACATAAATGTTTTGTGTATACCAGTGGTATTACACTGTTATAATATATGATTATATTTTCCCCAAGCAGTTGGGGAACATCAAAATTAGTGTTTGGTTTTGAACAGGTTAGAGCTAACATGACTGTTGTGTGTATAACTTTGGTTTTCAATAGGCTTTAGTTGAAGAGTTGGAAAACCAGCAACCTGCTGTTTTAGCTAGTGTGAGCAAAGGAAGAGAATTACGGAATGCTCCATCAGCTCCCAACTTTGTAGAAAGGGAAGTGTTTAATCTTGAAACAAACTGGAAAGAAGTTTATGAGAAAGCAGTGGAAAAACTAAATGCCCTGAAGGTTAGTTTCATTCCATGTTTGTAAACAGTTAATACCTTTCAATTAATTGAGCAGCAAGCCATTTCAATTTGGTGAAAGTAATTTACACATTTTTTGTATTATATTCAATGTTTTGATAACTATGACATCAATACATGTACACTGGTGCTAAAGGAGATTAAAAAGATCTAGATTTAATCAAATACTCTGGTGCTAAGAGATTCCCAGGAACATCAAAATCAGATAATGTATTCTGGTTCTAATAGATTCTCAGAAACATCAAAATTTAATGAAGTATTCAGGTGCTAAAAATGTTTCAGAAACATTAGTTTAATAGAATGCTCTGTTGCTAAGAGATTTTCAGCATCATCAAAATTTTATGTACTCTGGTGCTAAGAGATTCCTAGAAACATCAAAATCAGGTAATGTACTCTGGTGCTAAGAGATTCCCAGGAACATCAAAATCAGGTAATGTACTCTGGTGCTAAGAGATTCCCAGGAACATCAAAATCAGATAATGTACTCTAGTGCTAAGAGATTCCCAGGAACATCAAAATCAGATAATGTACTCTAGTGCTAAGAGATTTCCAAAAACATCAAAATCAGATAATGTACTGTAGTGCCAAGATATTCCCAGGAACACCAAAATCAGATAATGTACTGTAGTGCCAAGAGATTCCCAGGAACATCAAAATCAGATAATGTACTCTGGTTCTAAGAGATTCTCAGAAACATGAAAATCAGATAATGTACTCTGGTTCTAAGAGATTCTCAGAAACATCAAAATCAGATAATGTACTCTGGTTCTAAGAGATTCTCCGATACATCAAAATTTAATGAAGTACTCAGGTGCTAAAAGTGTTTGGGAAACATTAGTTTAATAGAATGCTCTGTTGCTAAGAGATTTTCAGCATCATCAAGAGTTTATGTACTTTGGTGCTAAGAGATTCCCAGAAACATGAAAATCAGATAATGTACTATAGTGCCAAGAGATTTCCAGAAACATCAAAATCAGATAATGTACTCTAGTGCCAAGAGATTCATAGAAACATCAAAATCAGGTAATGTACTCTGGTTCTAAGAGATTCCCAGAAACATCAAAGTCAGATAATGTACTATAGTGCCAAGAGATTCCCAGAAACATCAAAATCAGATAATGTACTCCAGTGCTAAGAGATTTCCAAAAACATCAAAATCAGATAATGTACTCTAGTGCTAAGAGATTCCCAGGAACATCAAAATCAGATAATGTACTCTGGGGCTAAGAGATTCCCAGGAATATCATAATCAGATAATGTACTCTGGGGCTAAGAGATTCCCAGGAATATCATAATCAGATAATGTACTCTGGGGCTAAGAGATTCCCAGGAATATCATAATCAGATAATGTACTCTGGGGCTAAGAGATTCCCAGGAACATCAAAATCAGATAATGTACTCTGAGGCTAAGAGATTCCCAGGAACATCAAAGTCAGATAATGTACTATAGTGCCAAGAGATTCCCAGAAACATCAAAATCAGATAATGTACTCCAGTGCTAAGAGATTTCCAAAAACATCAAAATCAGATAATGTACTCTAGTGCTAAGAGATTCCCAGGAACATCAAAATCAGATAATGTACTCTGGGGCTAAGAGATTCCCAGGAATATCATAATCAGATAATGTACTCTGGGGCTAAGAGATTCCCAGGAATATCATAATCAGATAATGTACTCTGGGGCTAAGAGATTCCCAGGAATATCATAATCAGATAATGTACTCTGGGGCTAAGAGATTCCCAGGAATATCATAATCAGATAATGTACTCTAGTGCTAAGAGATTCCCAGGAACATCATAATCAGATAATGTACTCTGGGGCTAAGAGATTCCCAGGAATATCATAATCAGATAATGTACTCTAGTGCTAAGAGATTCTCAGGAACATAAAAATCAGATAATGTACTCTGGGGTGAGAGAGTTTTCAGAAATATGAGAACATAATGAACTCTGGTGTTAATGGACTTTGATAAGTATCAAGAGTTACTAAATTGGACAAAATTAAAAGGTCTCTAAGGAAACAAATTGAAATATTGAAAATCTTATGCAATTTTTACAGTAGCAGTAGTATTAGGAGATGCAGGTTTCATCATTAAAACAAGCATGTTAAGTTGGACACAATATGGTTAACTTGTATTTCAACACTTGCTTATGCAGGAATAAAATCAGTATTAAAAAATAGAAGAATGAAATTGTTCTGAAAGAAGTAATGAGACAGAATATCAAAGTGGTTATTTAATTAGAAAATTAAAGATGTGACACTTGAGAAGATGAGTAAAATAAACACTGTTTCATCACAAGATGAGAATAGTTTCTATTGGATGTTTTCTTCAGCAAATCAGTGACAACTAGCTATCTTTCCAAATGTTTCAAAATATTGCCACTTATTTATTTCTTTTAATATTGTAAACACGAAACGTATTTAGGATGAATTAGAATGAGATTATTATCAAATAATAAGTGTAATTATTAAGGTTAACAAATAAAAGATGAAAAGTGATAGATGAAACTCAGATTGATAATTTAAAAAATGTTTAAGAAATAAGTTATATCCTAATGAAAAGTACTTATATCTTTTTTTATAGAAAGCACAAAAAATGTGGACAGATTATAATGAACAGAAGTCAGAAATTTTCAGACTACTAAATCAAGCACAGGAAGATTTGAGAAGGATGACGATTCCAGCATATCCACGAACCCTTGAAGAGGATCTGAAAGTGAAACAGGTGCTTAAAGTCAGTTTAATACCAGCTTATAAAGAATAGTGTAAAGTCTGTTTAATACCAGCTTCAGTAATACAGGGTGTTTGGAAAGTAACTGTGCACTTATATATTTATTAACAGACATGTTTCAATACAGAATACAGGAGGTAAATATGAATGACAATTATAAACAATGTTGAAAGTGTCCCACGTTGGCATCAGTACAGGCCTGGATCCTTCTTATTTTGTTTCTAAACATCGCTATCAGTTGCTGGCTTGAAATAAACTGAATGAATGCTGTTATCACTGCTTTCAAGTCGTCCAGCGTGCACAGATGATCTCGATACACTGCAGATTTTACTGCTCCCCATAGATAAAAGTCTGGTGGGTTAAGATCTGGTGAGCGTGGGGGCCACACGTCTTTGGAAATAATGCGGTCTCCAAAACATTCCTTTAATAACCGCATAGATATGTGAGATGTGTGGGCAGTAGCATCATCCTGTTGAAACCATGAGTAATTGATTTCATCACTTGTCATCTGACCAAGGAAGGTGTGAAGAATCTCCGAACAATAGCGCTCGCTGTTTATTGTGCTCATAAAGAAAATAGGGCCAACAATTTGACGTCTGGAAATCACAACCCACACACCAACTTTGAAATCATGTAGGGGTGTTTCGAGCAAACTGTGAGGATTATTGGATGACCACAATCTTGAATTTTGTGAATTAACGTGACCTGAGAGATGGAACCATGCTTCGTCAGTGAAAAATGTCACATCCAACAGATCAGCTGTATTCTCTCAATAAATTGGTTAAATCATCTGCAATAGTGTATTCGTTTTTCATTATCAGTTGCTTCCAGTTCTTGTACCACCATTATTTTGCATGGGAAGAGCTTTAATTTCTTTCTGATGGCTTTATGAGCAGTTCCAAGACCAATATCATGCTGCTGAGCTAACTCTTGTAATGATTTTGATGGACTCTGCATCACACTGTCAGAAATATCCAACAGTTTCTCCTCAGATAACTTTGCTGACCTTCCACAGCGTTTGGCATCATTCACTGATCCTGTTTCCCGAAACTTATCAACAAGGTTATGAACTGCATTGTGATGTGGAACAGGTGTATCTGGGAATTTTTCAGCAAATTGCTGTTGTACCACATCTGTGTATCTACCACCTTCTTCAGTTGTTAAAACCATATTGGGATCAAAATCTGAAATATAATAAAATATGATTACAAAACTGCACAGTGACTTTTTGAACACCCTGTATTTTAATACTGATCTCAGTACTAAGGATGTAGTAGAAAAACAGGTACTTATGTTAAACACACTAATGTAGAAAAATAAGTAAGGAATCTACTACTGTGTTAATTCAGAAATATAAACAGGTACTTATGTTAAACACACTAACGTAGTAAAATAAGTAAGGAATCTACTACTGTGTTAATTCAGAAATATAAACAGGTACTTATGTTAAACACACTAACGTAGTAAAATAAGTAAGGAATCTACTACTGTGTTAATTCAGAAATATAAACAGGTATATATGTTAAACACACTAACGTAGTAAAATAAGTAAGGAATCTACTACTGTGTTAATTTAGAAATATAAACAGGTACTTATGTTAAACACACTAATGTAGTAAAATAAGTAAGGAATCTACTACTGTGTTAATTCAGAAATATAAACAGGTACTTATGTTAAACACACTAATGTAGTAAAATAAGTAAGGAATCTACTACTGTGTTAATTCAGAAATATAAACAGCTACTTATGTTAAACACACTAATGTAGTAAAATAAGTAAGGAATCTACTACTGTGTTAATTCAGAAATATAAACAGGTACTTATGTTAAACACACTAATGTAGTAAAATAAGTAAGGAATCTACTACTGTGTTAATTCAGAAATATAAACAGGTACTTGCGTATCAAATATAACAACTTATGAAGATGAGGGGATACGTAAGTACCAAAGATACTAATAAAGAAGGAGAATATGAATATAATTATTAATTATAACAGTTTGTGAAAGTAAGGGGATACTTAAGTTATGAAGATACTAATAGAGAAAGACAGGTATTTATTAAACTGTTAAAGCTAACAGTTTGTAAAGGTGAGAGTGATGTATTAATACCTAGTATACTAGTGTATAAAAACAGAAGAGGTATGATAATACTAAATATAATAACATTGAAAGATAAGTGTTTACTTATTTAATAAATTTAAAAAATTATAAAAATAAAGAAGAGACATATTTAGAAAAGTAAGTTGGGTTTTGATAACTAAAAATAACAGTAATTGAGAGGGATTCTTAAATACTGAAGATACTAATACAAATGTATTAAGGTAAGGAGGGAGATATTTAAATACTGAATTTAGAAATATAAGTATGTACTTGAATAAAACATATAATTTATTTAGAATAGAGTTTGATTAGTAATACAAATATAAGTATGTACTTGAATAAAACATATAATTTACTTAGAATAGAGTTTGATTAGTAATACAAATATAAGTATGTACTTGAATAAAACATATAATTTACTTAGAATAGAGTTTGATTAGTAATACAGATATAAGTATGTACTTGAATAAAACATATAATTTACTTAGAATAGAGTTTGATTAGTAATACAGATATAAGTATGTACTTGAATAAAACATATAATTTATTTAGAATAGAGTTTGATTAGTAATACAAATATAAGTATGTACTTGAATAAAACATATAATTTATTTAGAATAGAGTTTGATTAGTAATACAAATATAAGTATGTACTTGAATAAAACATATAATTTACTTAGAATAGAGTTTGATTAGTAATACAAATATAAGTATGTACTTGAATAAAACATATAATTTACTTAGAATAGAGTTTGATTAGTAATACAAATATAAGTATGTACTTGAATAAAACATATAATTTACTTAGAATAGAGTTTGATTAGTAATACAAATATAAGTATGTACTTGAATAAAACATATAATTTACTTAGAATAGAGTTTGATTAGTAATACAAATATAAGTATGTACTTGAATAAAACATATAATTTATTTAGAATAGAGTTTGATTAGTAATACAAATATAAGTATGTACTTGAATAAAACATATAATTTACTTAGAATAGAGTTTGATTAGTAATACAAATATAAGTATGTACTTGAATAAAACATGTAATTTACTTAGAATAGAGTTTGTATTACTAATCAAACTTAGAATAGAGTTTGATTAGTAATACAAATATAAGTATGTACTTGAATAAAACGTGTAATTTACTTAGAATAGAGTTTGATTAGTAATACAAATATAAATATGTACTTGAATAAAACATATAATTTATTCAGATTAGAGTTTGATTAGTAATATAAATATAAGTATGTACTTGAATAAAACATATAATTTATTTAGAATAGAGTTTGATTAGTAATACATTTTTTTCTGGTAGAAAATGAGCATTGAGCTACGAGAAGCTACAGAGGCCATGTTAGAAAGGTTACGGTCCTTGGGTGAAGACCTTGTCCAACATGTCACAAGGGAAAAACAACCTCTGTTTGAGAAAGAAGTTGTGGAGATTGAGAAACAGATTCGTGTTATCTTGCAGACCATGACAGAGAAAGTTGTTTACCTTGAAGAGACAACACAAAAGTGGATCACCTTCACAGCTAAACTTGAAGAAATCTCCAGTTGGATCGAACTAGCTCAAAACATCTTAGATCAGATTTCATTTGAGGGTCTTCCATTGGCAGACAGGACAAAGCATGCAGAAGTAAGAGAAGATAAGAAAAGAAGTTAATAAATGTTATTAATAATATTTCTTGAAGTTTAATCAACCCTCTAACATGCTTGTTAGAACATTAGAAATTACAGATTTATTTAATAACTGTACGACAAAGTGAGAAATATCTCACCTTTCAAATTTTACAAATCGAATGTTTTCTTCCTAGAGGTATGAAAACCTTGAAATACAAATTTCTGTTGTGTTTTGATCTTTGAGTAGTCAGAACAGTTTGAGTAGTCAGAACAGTTTCCTAAAGTGCAGCATCTTTTGGTCATTAAGCTAGTATCATAAAGCTAAAAACATTTAATTTTTGTTTTTTTAGCAAATTTTATCTGAGATCACTCAACAGACAGAAGTTCTGACAAACTTAGAGAGAGAAAGCCAAGAACTTGCAAAAGAACAACCTGACAGTGAAAACGTCAAGGAGTTAAATGGTCAGCTAGCAGACTTAAGACAAAAGTTACAGAAGCTGGAAGGAAAAGCCAAGGCTACCCTAGAAAATCTTTCAAAAAATTTGGAAGCTGCAGAAGAATATAAAAGATTTATCAGCAAAGAAAATGAAGAAATTAAACTGGCTGAAACTAAAATTAGTGAGGGCTTTGTTAGACCAGTTTCTCTTGAGGATACTGTATGAAGAAGCTGAATACAGAGGTATTAAAATATTCTTTATTGATTGTAGGTTTTCTCAAGGTAGCATGAATAAAGAAAACCTTGCTAAGTTCACTTAAGCTGGATAAAAAATATATAACCAGTTTGAAGTTATTGATGATTGCATATCAAATCAAAGTATGTGTTTCCTTCTCTTTTATAATATCTTTTAACCAAAATGTAGCATAATTTATATTTTATTTAATAGGATATCTTGGTTAATGTTGTGACTTAAAGTTACCGTCTGATTTGTGTTTGAGAAATGCTACTCTTTACTTGACATAATTGAGGTCTATTAAATCACACTACTGCAGACTTTTAGACATGCACTATGTTTTGAGTAAAATCTTCAATCTTAGACATAGAAATATGTACTTTCTTCCATTTGGGGGAACAAACCTTCCATGCACAGTAGCTCCCTTTAGTAAATTGTGTATGTCAGGGGCTCATTTTTTTCTTTATAATGCTGGACTTCAGGTGTGTTTTTATTCATTACTAATTGGAGGTTTTGTATTTAATCTTTTAAACTTTTAGTCTGGCCAGGCAGTTAGTGCATTTCATTTGCAATATTAGGGTCATGAGTTAGAATTCTCATCCCACTAAAAGAGATTTCAGCTGTGGAGGCATTATAATGTGATGGTTAATTCCATTATTCATTAGTGAAAGAGTAGCCCAAGAGTTGGCAGTGTATAGTGGTAACTAACTGCCTTCCTACTACTACTCCACTGCAAAATTAGGGATGGCTAGTACATAGAGTACTCATGTAGCTTTGTGAACATTTTGAAACAGTATGGTGTCTTTTCTCTCTTTATTGTTTTGGTTTCAAGAAATAATTTTAAACAGTTATGTTAGAGGTTCTGAATCAATTTACTACTTTTTCCATTAATTTTCTTCTTTTAATCAAATTATGTAATTTGGAACACCTGTTCCAGATTTGGTAATTTAGTTTCTCTGATAGGAATGTTCCTATTACTATTCAAAAGTTAAAGTTTGTCATTCCAAGATGGTACTTACCTTCTTATACAAGATTAGCTATTCTTGTTCAGTGCTGCCTTCTATATGCATGCAACAAGCCTTCTGTTCCTCCCTATTGGAAATGAAAGATTCCAAGGTGTCTCTCAAATCATTGGTCGCTCCCTTAACAACAGGAGCATGCCGTGCTCACGTGACACATGAATCTTTATATACTCACAACAGGAGCATGTCGTGCTCACGGGACACACGTGAATCTTTATATACTCACAACAGGAGCATGTCGTGCTCACGTGACACACGTGAATCTTTATATACTCACAACAGGAGCATGTTGTGCTCACGTGACACACGTGAATCTTTATATACTCACAACAGGAGCATGTCGGTGCTCACGCATTGACACACGTGAATCTTTATATACTCACAACAGGAGCATGTTGTGCTCACGTGACACACGTGAATCTTTATATACTCACAACAGGAGCATGCCGTGCTCACGTGACACATGTTAAACTTTATATACTCACAACAGGAGCATGTCGTGCTCACGTGACACATGTTAAACTTTATATACTCACAACAGGAGCATGTCGTGCTCACGTGACACACGTGAATCTTTATATACTCACGACAGGAGCACCTTGTGCTCACGTGACACATGTTACACTTTATATACTCACGACAGGAGCACCTTGTGCTCACGTGACACATGTTAAACTTTATATACTTTTCTTCTGAGCTATTACTTCTTGTTTGGCAGTGCTTGGGTTTAGATGTCTTGGGTTTAGATGTCTTTTCTTTGTTTAATATGAAATAAATTGTTTTTTTCAGTTAATGTGTTTTTATTCAATCTTTTTTGTCTGTTAATATCAGTTAATTCTTATCATATTATTATATGCTCTCAAATCTAGTGAACTTCTCTATGCAGTGAATTTCAAATTTAATGTTACCACTTCAGAGGGTACATTAGTCACCAGTAATTTTTCTTGGTCCTCAGGTGTGGGTGATCTGATAGCAGTTTTATCTGCTTTTATGTGCATAGAGGTCAAACGTCACATAGGACGTTGGTCAACCTTTGTCCTCAGACATTGTTCAGACTCCTCCAAAATAGGTTTATGAGGATTTTTATTGTTTTTTCCTTCAGATTTTGTCTGTGCTTCCCATTCTGATGTTCTTGTTCAATGTTGATCACTGCAATTAAATGAGAGGATTAGCATGCAATGCTCCATTTAAACTTCAGATCAGTTTCCACTTTCCCACTGTCATGCTAACTATCCATTTTATACCAGCAGTTGTTAGATTACTTATTGTCTATTTGTGGAATGGTTCCCAAATTATCTGTCAGTGCTACCCATACTCACTATTCTCATTTGTATCTTACCCGTACCAATCTGTTATGGTATCTTTCTTCCATGTACATCCTATCTTAGGCTCTCCACAGAGATCCTGTGTGATTTTCTGGAGATATCCTTCCCATTCTCTCCTCCACTTTAGCCCACATACTGTCTTCAGCTCTAGCATTGCATACGTGGTTTCTTTGTTGTTGGAGCCCTATAAGACATGATACCACATTGGCTTTGGTCCATTTACCCTTGAAATATCTTAGGGATTTACATATGGCCTCATTTCTGAAGAGCTATATTTTGATGTGGTCCTTGAAACTACAGAGTATAGGATGACATTAGTCCAACAACAATCCACACTTACATATATCATAGCTCATTTGTATCAGTCAGAACCTCATTTACTTACAATTATCATTTATTGTCCTTCTACTTCCCCTTCCTTTTACATCCTTTCTATTTGGGGTACTTGTTGTCACTTGCCTCACAATCTTGTCAGTACAATTACTGGTGACTATCCTTGGGATTGGGTCTGGTGGGAGTTTGGTTGTTTCGGTTTCTTTATCACTGGTGTTCCTTCTTTGCTGTTCTTGGTGCTTCAGGTTCTGTCAGAGGGATTTATTGTCCATGTCTTTCCCACTCTTGTCTCTCCTTATCCTGTTTTTTTTCCCACCTCCTTGAGATCCCATGACCAGCTATGCAGCTTGGGAAGTGCTGTTGTAGTGGGCCATTGAACTCATTCTTTATCCTTCCTGGGCTTTTTATTCTCACAGGAAAACTAATAGCTGGTAGTCAAGTTATCTTGTTTCAGGCACTTCTTTCTCTGAGAAAGACATTCTTACTGGGAGTCTTGTGGCTGATCAAAATGGATGTCTCCAGCGCTTTGAGAAAGACATTCTTACTGGGAGTCTTGTAGCTGATTAAAAGGGATGTCTCTGGCACTTTGAGAAAGACATTCTTACTGGGAGTCTTGTGGCTGATCAAAAGGGATGTCTCCAGCACTAACCAACATATAAGGGTATCACACTTCCCACCCTTCCTCTCCCCATTCTCTGGTGCTGTTATCTTGTGCCAAACTTTGAAGTGATAATTTGGTAGAAAAGTGTAGAGAGAGTGACATGCATCATGTGAACATGTCATGATCTTGTTGGTGGTAGAGGAGTGTAGAGAGAGTGACATGCATCATGTGAACATGTCATGATCTTGTTGGTGGTAGAGGAGTGTAGAGAGAGTGACATGCATCATGTGAACATGTCATGATCTTGGTGGTAGAGGAGTGTAGAGAGAGTGGCATGCATCATGTGAGCATAGCATGATCTTGTTGGTGGTAGAGGACTGTAGAGAGAGTGACATGCATCATGTGAACATGTCATGATCTTGTTGGTGGTAGAGGAGTGTAGAGAGAGTGACATGCATCATGTGAACATGTCATGATCTTGTTGGTGGTAGAGGAGTGTGGAGAGAGTGACATGCATCATGTGAACATGTCGTGATCTTGTTGGTGGTAGAGGAGTGTGGAGAGAGTGACATGCATCATGTGAACATGTCGTGATCTTGTTGGTGGTAGAGGAGTGTAGAGAGAGTGGCATGCATCATGTGAACATGTCATGATCTTGTTGGTGGTAGAGGACTGTAGAGAGTGACATGCATCATGTGAACATGTCATGATCTTGTTGGTGGTAGAGGAGTGTGGAGAGAGTGACATGCATCATGTGAACATGTCATGATCTTGTTGGTGGTAGAGGACTGTAGAGAGAGTGACATGCATCATGTGAACATGTCATGATCTTGTTGGTGGTAGAGGAGTGTGGAGAGAGTGACATGCATCATGTGAACATGTCATGATCTTGTTGGTGGTAGAGGACTGTAGAGAGTGACATGCATCATGTGAACATGTCATGATCTTGTTGGTGGTAGAGGAGTGTAGAGAGAGTGACATGCATCATGTGAACATGTTATGATCTTGTTGGTGGTAGAGGAGTTTAGAGAGAGTGACATGCATCATGTGAACATGTCATGATCTTGTTGGTGGTAGAGGAGTGTAGAGAGAGTGACATGCATCATGTGAACATGTCATGATCTTGTTGGTGGTAGAGGAGTGTAGAGAGAGTGGCATGCATCATGTGAGCATAGCATGATCTTGTTGGTGGTAGAGGACTGTAGAGAGAGTGACATGCATCATGTGAACATGTCATGATCTTGTTGGTGGTAGAGGACTGTAGAGAGAGTGACATGCATCATGTGAACATGTCATGATCTTGTTGGTGGTAGAGGAGTGTGGAGAGAGTGACATGCATCATGTGAACATGTCGTGATCTTGTTGGTGGTAGAGGAGTGTGGAGAGAGTGACATGCATCATGTGAACATGTCGTGATCTTGTTGGTGGTAGAGGAGTGTAGAGAGAGTGGCATGCATCATGTGAACATGTCATGATCTTGTTGGTGGTAGAGGACTGTAGAGAGAGTGACATGCATCATGTGAACATGTCATGATCTTGTTGGTGGTAGAGGAGTGTGGAGAGAGTGACATGCATCATGTGAACATGTCATGATCTTGTTGGTGGTAGAGGACTGTAGAGAGAGTGACATGCATCATGTGAACATGTCATGATCTTGTTGGTGGTAGAGGAGTGTGGAGAGAGTGACATGCATCATGTGAACATGTCATGATCTTGTTGGTGGTAGAGGACTGTAGAGAGAGTGACATGCATCATGTGAACATGTCATGATCTTGTTGGTGGTAGAGGAGTGTAGAGAGTGACATGCATCATGTGAACATGTTATGATCTTGTTGGTGGTAGAGAGAGTGTGGAGAGAGTGACATGCATCATGTGAACATGTCATGATCTTGTTGGTGGTAGAGGAGTTTAGAGAGAGTGACATGCATCATGTGAACATGTCATGATCTTGTTGGTGGTAGAGGAGTGTGGAGAGAGTGACATGCATCATGTGAACATGTCATGATCTTGTTGGTGGTAGAGGAGTGTGGAGAGAGTGACATGCATCATGTGAACATGTCATGATCTTGTTGGTGGTAGAGGAGTGTAGAGAGAGTGACATGCATCATGTGAACATGTCATGATCTTGTTGGTGGTAGAGGACTGTAGAGAGTGACATGCATCATGTGAACATGTCATGATCTTGTTGGTGGTAGAGGAGTGTGAGAGAGTGACATGCATCATGTGAACATGTCATGATCTTGTTGGTGGTAGAGGAGGTGGAGAGAGTGACATGCATCATGTGAACATGTCATGATCTTGTTGGTGGTAGAGGAGTGTAGAGAGAGTGACATGCATCATGTGAACATGTCATGATCTTGTTGGTGGTAGAGGAGTGTAGAGAGAGTGACATGCATCATGTGAACATGTTATGATCTTGTTGGTGGTAGAGGAGTGTGGAGAGAGTGACATGCATCATGTGAACATGTCATGATCTTGTTGGTTAAGGAGTAATGCATGATGATTTGCATGAGAGACCTGTTTTAATATTTCACTTCTAATAGGGAGGAGTAGAAGACTTGTGACATGTATATAGAAAAAGTTTGCATATAGGGGGCAGCACTGAAAATAGCTAATCTTGTGGGAGAGATAAGAACCTATCAGAAGTATGTTTTCATTATAACTTATGTTAGCAACCCTTTATTAACATGCCAGATAAACAAACAGAAAAACGAGTAAATTCACATTTTTGACACCTTCTGATGCTCCAGAAGATGTATTATAGTTACAGTGATAAATGGAGACATTATGATAGTCAGTGACTTTACTTCTGTTGTGCATCAGGTGGTTGGTTCTATTTTAATCTTGGATCCAGGATTTCTAACCCCCTTCTTCTGTTAATCAGCTGAAGGGCCTCATCTTTTGACAGTTTTTCAGCTGTTTCTGCCATCTCTTACCCTCCAGATGTGGAACAGGTAACCTGAACTTCTGCTGTAATTACACAGATATTTGATGTTATCTCTTCAGTGGCTTTTGATGAATCTAGGCTTCCTTTTACTATGCAAGCCTCCTTCTCCTTTTGAATGTTGTCTTTTTTCACCTTCCCTGATATTTGTATTCATTGTTTTATCATTTCATCCAACTTCATACCAAATATCAACTGCTTTGTAGTTCTGAACTTTGAAAATCATGTTCTGGTGTGTGTGTGGTAAGAACTCTTATTTCTTTCATGTTTAATCTGCTCATCTTTATCTTGCTGGATTCTTCCATAGCTGTCCATACTTCACTACTTGTTCTTCATTATGAATTTTATTTCTTCTTTTCAAGTGTCCCACTTGCTTTGGTATCTTTGTTTTTGGGATTTGCTTCACTGGGATGTCTTTCGTTGTAGAGTTTACCTCCCTTGATTTTATTTACAGGAATCTCAGTATAGCACATTTCTTTTGTGATGAGGTTTTTAAAGATTTCCTTATAAATTGGAAACTTTATCTGGGATAGCTTATCAGCAATCATATCTGCTCACTTTACTTGCTTAAGGATCCTGAGAGAACCCTGCAAGACACCTATTTCCTGATCACTTTATTTGGTTTAGGATCCTATGAGAACCCTGCAAGACACCTATTTCCTGATCACTTTATTTGGTTTAGGATCCTATGAGAACCCTGCAAGACCACTTGTTTCCTGATCCTCATCCTCTTACTAATTTCTGATGTTGCTTTTGTAGGACTGACCATCATAAATTATGGAAGCTTCTGTCTGGTGTGATTTCAGCTGTCCCACTCTGCGCATTTTTGGAAGACCTTTGGTTTACAATGTTTCTTTCTTATTAGCTTTCCATACCTTTTTCTTTCCACCCCATCAAATCCTTTACATCATTGATACCTAGAAGAAACTATATCTTTTCTTCTAGTTGTGAGTGCCTTGAAACATATCCACAATTCCACTCTGGGGTCTTTGTCATCCTCAAGAAGAAAGAGATAAATGATTATAGCCCTACCATTCTTAAACAGCTTCAAAAGTTGGTGTTCAATCCTAAACTGTGCACGTTTTAGAATCTTTTTGTATGACTAACTGTGGTTTTCTCCATTTTGTCCACAACAGTCTCAACTTTCAGTTCTGGATCCTTTACTTTGGGTTGGCTACATCCCTGCATTTTTTCAGATTTATTTTGAGGGCTTTAACAAAAAGGATGCATTCATTGGGCTTACTTTTCTATTACTGTACAGAAATCTAACTCTTCTTGCTACTTACAATAAGCATCCTAAGTTATAACCTGTCTTAGTCAACTTCTCTATCATTTTCTAAAGTACAAGTAAAGTTAAAATTAATCTAGACTGGTTTGTTGTTTTGTTAGAATTTTATGTTGGTTTCTGATATGTGTGAGGTTCATCAAGAGATTGAAAATATTCCTGTCATGTATATTAAACAACTGAAAATATTCCTGTCGTGTATATTAAACAACTGAAAATATTCCTGTCGTGTATATTAAACAACTGAAAATATTCCTGTCGTGTATATTAAACAACTGTTCTCCATATCAGTTGTATAAAATATGTTTACTAAAGACCTGTTCAGTATTTAACCATAGAATTTCTTTTATTAGCAATTCCAGGAACAATGTCTAGAGAAAATTGCCCAGCTTTCAGATGCAGCAGTCCAAACACAAAAGGACCAAATGGATACAGCAGTCCAAACAGAGCTTGATTTCCTACAAAATCAGTGGCAAACTGTTCTTGATACAGTAAAGACATGGGCTGAAAGACTAGAATCAACATTACATTCATGGGAAAGTTTAAGTATCAAAACAGAAGATCTGATTAGTTGGGTGGTGGAAACTGAAGAACATGTGAGAAAACCACTTGAAACTAACACAGGGATCATAGAAAAACTGGAAGGCCTAAAAGAAGAGCTAAAGGTGAGATATAGAAGATTTTAATGTTTATTGGCTATTTAAAGAGAACATCGGTTTTTAATTAAAGATCACTAATTGGCTAAAGGTTTGTTTGATTATTACTTCTGTTGTACTAGAAAAAATAATTTGTGATTACCAAACCTCTGCTTAATGCTTGTGAAGTACACATGGATGTATGATATGTTAGCACAGAAGAAACATTTGATGTTGGTGCTGTTGGATGTATGATATGTTAGCACAGAACAAACATTTGGTGTTGGTACTGTTGGATGTATGGTATGTTAGCACAGAACAAACATTTGATATTGGTACTGTTGGATGTATGATGTGTTAGCACAGAACAAACATTTGGTGTTGGTACTGTTGGATGTATGATAGGTCAGCACAGAACAAACATTTGATATTGGTACTGTTGGATGTATGATGTGTTAGCACAGAACAAACATTTGGTGTTGATGCTGTTGGATGTATGATACTGTTTAAAACTGTTAGGACAAGAGAATATTTTGCCATTCTTTCCATTTTATGTAATTACTGATTGTAAATTTTTACATTTGGTAATGATTCATTGATTCCTGTTGACAACTAAATGAACCAGAGTGAGAACAGTCATCATTCTTTAGAATTCCATTATGTTTGTACCTGAAGTAAGACAGGTAAATTTGAAAATTGGAAAGGAAAAGACAGAACAACTGAATTCAGTGATACTGATGTTAAGTACCTTTGTTTATACAGCATTTAGGAGAGAAGGAAGACTGTTACAGATCTCATGCAAGAGGTAAATAACCATGTATCAAATGACAAAAAGTGTCATCCATCTTGGTTTTCTTATTTGTTTGTGTATTATTGGTAAAGAAGGGATTCTAGTACCAAAAAGATAATGACCTCAAACACTCATCTAACCTATGCTGAAATTACTTACCTGGAAAAGAAGCTGCTAATGATTTAGTAGGCTCGACACAGCCCCAGTCTCAACAGATTTTAGATTTTATAGATAAAAAACATAACAAAAGCTACTTCCAAACAAACTTTATGGGAGTGTATTGAAAACACTTGGAGTACAATCTCTTTGATTAAACATCGTGCAAAAATGTCTGAAAGACTGTTTGCTGTGTTAAATAAAAAGGGGAGTACTCAAACTGTTTGTTGATATTTTAACTGTGATTCCATTGTTCTTTGAAAATAGCCAGAAATCTAATTTTTGACTTTGTCCTAACACTTTGTACAGAACTGTAGATTAACACAGAGCTGACTTTTGTTTTCAAATATGATTTTTTTTCATTTTTCACAGCACTTGTCTCTAGAAGTGTTCCAAAAAACAGCAAAATTTAAGTGAAATTTTTTAAAGAAGTAGAAGAATTGTCACAGAACATTTCTCAGAAGGCTACAACTGCTTTATGTGGTCATTTATCTGATATAAGACACCAATTAATAACCTGAGTGACAACGTTCATCAGTTACAGGCACAAGTGACTTCTGTTATTACAGAACGGAAAGATCTGTTAAGAAAAATTAAATCCTTTCAAGAGTGGATCGATGAAAATCGACTGATTTTAAATGAGCAACAAGAAGTTTTCTTTAGTCATGTGGATCAGATGTTGAAACAAGCAAGGGTAAGTAAATAGGATTACCTTTATGTAGTTGTTATAAACAAGGGTATGTCCAGCTAATCATATATAATAAAGGATTATAGGATTACCTTATGTAGTTGTTATAAACAAGGGTATGTCCAGCTAATCATATATAATAAAGGATTATAGGATTACCTTTATGTAGTTGTTATAAACAAGGGTATGTCCAGCTAATCATATATAATAAAGGATTATAGGATTACCTTTATGTAGTTGTTATAAACAAGGTATCATTATTGTTCATCAGTTAATAAAGTGAATTATTGTTTATTGATTAGTAATAGTCATAACATTATTGATTTTTATCTATGGGTATCATATAGGTGACTGCAAGTGGTTTTGGACTTTAAGGATAACACGCTAGTTTTCAAAGTTCAATTTTAGCATTGTAAACCTACAGACTAACTGTGTAGCCACTTAGATACCAAGTAGTTTTAATCTGAGAGTTTGTGGTGGTTTAATAGC
>NC_134833.1:167106907-167313000 GCF_004210375.1 Tachypleus tridentatus | reverse complement strand
AAACACTTCAATAGAAAGACATAATAAATAAAAGAAGACATTAAAGAACAAGAACAGAAACACTTCAATAGAAAGACATAATAAATAAAGACAGTAAAGAAACAGTACAGAAACACTTCAATAGAAAGACATAATAAAATAAAGAGACAGTAAAGAACATTACAGAAACACTTCAATAGAAAGACATAATAAATAAAAGACATTAAAGAACAATTACAGAAACACTTCAATAGAAAGACATAATAAATAAAAGACATTAAAGAACAATTACAGAAACACTTCAATAGAAAGAGACATAATAAATAAAAAAGACAGTAAAGAACAAGTACAGAAACACTTCAATAGAAAGACATAATAAATAAAAAGACAGTAAAGAACAATTACAGAAACAGTTCAATAGAAAGACATAATAAATAAAGACAGTTACAGAAACACTTCAATAGAAAGACATAATAAATAAAAGACATTAAAGAACAGAACAGAAACACTTCAATAGAAAGACATAATAAATAAAAAAGACAGTAAAGAACAATTACAGAAACACTTCAATAGAAAGACATAATAAATAAAAGACAGTAAAGAACAGTACAGAAACACTTCAATAGAAAGACATAATAAATAAAAGACAGTAAAGAACAGAACAGAAACACTTCAATAGAAAGACATAATAAATAAAAGACAGTAAAGAACAAGTACAGAAACACTTCAATGAAAAGACATAATAAATAAAAGACATTAAAGAACAATTACAGAAACACTTCAATAGAAAGACATAATAAATAAAAGACAGTAAAGAACAGTTACAGAAACACTTCAATAGAAAGACATAATAAATAAAAGACAGTAAAGAACAATACAGAAACACTTCAATAGAAAGACATAATAAATAAAAAGACATTAAAGAACAATTACAGAAACACTTCAATAGAAAGACATAATAAATAAAAGACATTAAAGAACAATACAGAAACACTTCAATAGAAAGACATAATAAATAAAGACAATAGAAGAGACATAATAAATAAAGAACAGTACAGAAACACTTCAATAGAAAGACATAATAAATAAAAGACAGTAAAGAACAATTACAGAAACACTTCAATAGAAAGACATAATAAATAAAAGACAGTAAAGAACAATTACAGAAACACTTCAATAGAAAGACATAATAAATAAAAGACAGTAAAGAACAGTACAGAAACACTTCAATAGAAAAGACATAAGAAAATAAAAAGACAATAAATAAAAGAACAGAACAGAACAGAAACACTTCAATAGAAAGACATAATAAATAAAGAAAAAAGACAGTAAAGAACATAATAAATAAAAAGACAGTAAAGAACAGAAACACTTCAATAGAAAGACATAATAAATAAAAGACAGTAAAGAACAGTACAGAAACACTTCAATAGAAAGACATAAGAACAATAATAAAAAAGACAGTAAAGAACAGAACAATTACAGAAACACTTCAATAGAAAGACATAATAAATAAAAGACAGTAAAGAACATTACAGAAACACTTCAATAGAAAGACATAATAAATAAAAAGACAGTAAAGAACAATTACAGAAACACTTCAATAGAAAGACACATAATAAAGACAAAAGACAGTAAAGAACAAGAACAGAAACACTTCAATAAAGAACAGAAAGACATAATAAATAAAAGACAGTAAAGAACAATTACAGAAACACTTCAATAGAAAGACATAATAAATAAAAGACAGTAAAGAACAATTACAGAAACAGTTAAATAGAAAGACATAATAAATAAAGACAGTAAAGAACACAACAGAAACACTTCAATAGAAAGACATAATAAATAAAAGACAGTAAAGAACAGAACAGAAACACTTCAATAGAAAGACATAATAAATAAAAGACAGTAAAGAACAATTACAGAAACACTTAAATAGAAAGACATAATAAATAAAAGACAGTAAAGAACAGTACAGAAACAGTTTAGAAAGACAATAGAAAGACATAATAAATAAATAAAGACAGTAAAGAACAATTACAGAAACACTTAAATAGAAAGACATAATAAATAAAAGACAGTAAAGAACAATTACAGAAACACTTCAAATAGAAAGACATAATAAATAAAAGACAGTAAAGAACAATTACAGAAACACTTCAATAGAAAGACATAATAAATAAAAAGACATTAAAGAACAATTACAGAAACACTTCAATAGAAAGACATAATAAATAAAGACAGTAAAGAACAGAACAGAAACACTTCAATAGAAAGACATAATAAATAAAAAAGACAGTAAAGAACATTACAGAAACACTTCAATAGAAAGACATAATAAATAAAAGACAGTAAAGAACAATTACAGAAACACTTCAATAGAAAGACATAATAAATAAAAGACATAAAGAACAATTACAGAAACACTTCAATAGAAAGACATAATAAATAAAAGACATTAAAGAACAGAAAACAGAAACACTTCAATAGAAAGACATAATAAATAAAAAAGACAGTAAAGAACAATTACAGAAACACTTCAATAGAAAGACATAATAAATAAAAGACAGTAAAGAACAAGTACAGAAACACTTCAATAGAAAGACATAATAAATAAAGACAGTAAAGAACAATTACAGAAACACTTCAATAGAAGAGACATAATAAATAAAAGACAGTAAAGAACAGTACAGAAACACTTCAATAGAAAGACATAATAAATAAAAGACAGTAAAGAACAGAACAGAAACACTTCAATAGAAAGACATAATAAATAAAAGACAATAAAGAACAATTACAAGAAACACTAAAGAATTAGAAAGACATAATAAAAAGACATTAAAGAACATTACAGAAACACTTCAATAGAAAGACATAATAAATAAAAGACGATTAAAGAACAATTACAGAAACACTTCAATAGATTAAGAACAATTACAGAACACTTCAATAAAAGACATAATAAATAAAAGACATTAAAGAACATTACAGAAACACTTCAATAGAAAGACATAATAAACAAAAGACATAATAAATAAAAGAATTTTTAAAAAGAACAAACAAACACTTCAATAGAAAGACATAATAAATAAAAGACATTAAAGAACAAGTACAGAAACACTTCAATAGAAAGACATAATAAATAAAAGACAGTAAAGAACAATTACAGAAACACTTCAATAGAAAGACATAATAAATAAAGACATTAAAGAACATTACAGAAACACTTCAATAGAAAGACATAATAAATAAAAAGACATTAAAGAACAATTACAGAAACACTTCAATAGAAAGACATAATAAACAAAAGACATTAAAGAACAGAACAAAAACACTTCAATAGAAAGACATAATAAATAAAAAGACAGTAAAGAACAAGAACAGAAACACTTCAATAGAAAGACATAATAAATAAAGACATTAAAGAACAATTACAGAAACACTTCAATAGAAAGACATAATAAATAAAGACAGTAAAGAACAATTACAGAAACACTTCAATAGAAGACATAATAAATAAAAGACAGTAAAGAACAATTACAGAAACACTTCAATAGAAAGACATAATAAATAAAGACATTAAAGAACAGAACAGAAACACTTCAATAGAAGAGACATAATAAATAAAGACAGTAAAGAACAATTACAAGAAACACTTCAATAGAAAGACATAATAAATAAAAGACAGTAAAGAACAATTACAGAAACAGTTCAATAGAAAGACATAATAAATAAAGACAGTAAAGAACAAGTACAGAAACAGTTCAATGAAAAGACATAATAAATAAAAGACAGTAAAGAACAGATTAGAGAAACACTTAAAGAAAGACATAATAAATAAAAGAAAAAGACAGTAAGAACAATTACAGAAACAGTTAAATAGTAAGACATAATAAATAAAAGACAGTAAAGAACAAGTACAGAAACACTTCAGTAGAAAGACATAATAAATAAAAGACATTAAAGAACAATTACAGAAACAGTTAAATAGAAAGACATAATAAACAAAAGACATTAAAGAACAGAACAGAAACACTTCAATAGAAAGACATAATAAATAAAAGACAGTAAAGAACAATTACAGAAACACTTCAATAGAAAGACATAATAAATAAAAAGACAGTAAAGAACATTACAGAAACACTTTAATAGAAAGACATAATAAATAAAAGACAGTAAAGAACATTACAGAAACACTTCAATAGAAAGACATAATAAATAAAAGACATTAAAGAACAATTACAGAAACACTTCAATAGAAAGACATAATAAATAAAAGACATTAAAGAACAGAACAGAAACACTTCAATAGAAAGAAATAATAAATAAAAGACAGTAAAGAACAATTACAGAAACACTTCAATAGAAAGACAAAATAAATAAAAGACAGTAAAGAACAATTACAGAAACAGTTCAATAGAAAGACATAATAAATAAAAGACAGTAAAGAACAGTACAGAACCACTTCAATAGAAAGACATAATAAATAAAAGACAGTAAAGAACAGAACAGAAACACTTCAATAGAAAGACATAATAAATAAAAGACAGTAAAGAACAATTACAGAAACACTTCAATGAAAGACATAATAAATAAAAAAGACATTAAAGAACATTACAGAAACACTTCAGTAGAAAGACATAATAAATAAACACAGTAAAGAACAATACAGAAACACTTCAATAGAAAGACATAATAAATAAAAGACATTAAAGAACAATTACAGAAACACTTCAATAGAAAGACATAATAAATAAAAGACATAATAAATAAAAGACATTAAAGAACAATTACAAGAAACACTTCAATAGAAGAGACATAATAAATAAAAGACATTAAAGAACAGTACAGAAACACTTCAATAGAAAGACATAATAAATAAAAGACAGTAAAGAACAATTACAGAAACACTTCAATAGAAAGACATAATAAATAAAAGACATTAAAGAACATTACAGAAACACTTCAATAGAAAGACATAATAAACAAAAGACATTAAAGAACAATTACAGAAACACTTCAATAGAAAGACATAATAAATAAAAGACATTAAAGAACAGAACAGAAACACTTCAATAGAAAGACATAATAAAAAAAAAGACATTAAAGAACAGATCAGAAATACTTCAATAGAAAGACATAATAAACAAAAGACATTAAAGAACAGAACAGAAACACTTCAATAGAAAGACATAATAAATAAAAGACAGTAAAGAACAATTACAGAAACACTTCAATAGAAAGACATAATAAAATAAAGACAGTAAAGAACAGTACAGAAACACTTCAGTAGAAAGACATAATAAACTAAAGACATTAAAGAACAGAACAGAAACACTTCAGTAGAAAGACATAATAAATAAAAGACAGTAAAGAACAATTACAGAAACACTTCAATAGAAAGACATAATAAATAAAAGACAGTAAAGAACAATTACAGAAACAGTTAAATAGAAAGACATAATAAACAAAAGACATTAAAGAACAACACAGAAATACTTCAATAGAAAGACATAATAAACAAAAGACATTAAAGAACAGAACAGAAACACTTCAATAGAAAGACATAATAAATAAAAGACAGTAAAGAACAATTACAGAAACACTTAAATAGGAAGACATAATAAATAAAAGACAGTAAAGAACAGTACAGAAACAGTTAAATAGTAAGACATAATAAATAAAAGACAGTAAAGAACAGTACAGAAACACTTCAGTAGAAAGACATAATAAAACAAAAGACATTAAAGAACAAGAACAGAAACACTTCAATAGAAAGACATAATAAATAAAAAGACAGTAAAGAACAATTACAGAAACAGTTAAATAGAAAGACATAATAAAATAAAAGACATTAAAGAACAGAACAGAAACACTTCAATAGAAAGACATAATAAATAAAAGACAGTAAAGAACATTACAGAAACACTTCAATAGAAAGACATAATAAATAAAAGACAGTAAAGAACATTACAGAAACACTTCAATAGAAAGACATAATAAATAAAAGACAGTAAAGAACATTACAGAAACACTTCAATAGAAAGACATAATAAATAAAAGACAGTAAAGAACAATTACAGAAACACTTCAATAGAAAGACATAATAAATAAAAGACAGTAAAGAACAATTACAGAAACACTTCAATAGAAAGACATAATAAATAAAAGACAGTAAAGAACAATTACAGAAACACTTCAATAAAAGACATAATAAATAAAGACAGTAAAGAACAATTACAGAAACACTTCAATAGAAAGACATAATAAATAAAAGACAGTAAAGAACAATTACAGAAACAGTTAAATAGAAAGACATAATAAATAAAAGACAGTAAAGAACAATTACAGAAACACTTTAATAGAAAGACATAATAAATAAAAGACAGTAAAGAACAATTACAGAAACACTTCAATAGAAAGACATAATAAATAAAAGACAGTAAAGAACAATTACAGAAACACTTCAATAGAAAGACATAATAAATAAAAGACATTAAAGAACAGAACAGAAACACTTCAATAGAAAGACATAATAAATAAAAGACATTAAAGAACAATTACAGAAACAGTTAAATAGAAAGACATAATAAATAAAACACATTAAAGAACAGAACAGAAACACTTCAATAGAAAGACATAATAAATAAAAGACAGTAAAGAACAGTACAGAAACACTTCAATAGAAAGACATAATAAATAAAAGACAGTAAAGAACAATTACAGAAACACTTCAATAGAAAGACATAATAAAAAAAAGACATTAAAGAACAGAACAGAAACACTTCAATAGAAAGACATAATAAATAAAACACAGTAAAGAACAGTACAGAAACACTTCAATAGAAAGACATAATAAATAAAAGACAGTAAAGAACAATTACAGAAACACTTCAATAGAAAGACATAATAAATAAAAGACAGTAAAGAACAATTACAGAAACCTCAATAGAAAGACATAATAAATAAAAGACAGTAAAGAACAATTACAGAAACACTTCAATAGAAAGACATAATAAATAAAAGACAGTAAAGAACAATTACAAAAACACTTCAATAGAAAGACATAATAAATAAAAGACAGTAAAGAACAATTACAGAAACACTTCAATAGAAAGACATAATAAATAAAAGACAGTAAAGAACATTACAGAAACACTTCAATAGAAAGACATAATAAATAAGACACTAAAGAACAGAACAGAAACACTTCAGTAGAAAGACATAAGAAATAAAAGACAGTAAAGAACAGTACAGAAACACTTCAATAGAAAGACATAATAAATAAAAGACAGTAAAGAACAATACAGAAACACTTCAATAGAAAGACATAATAAATAAAAGACATTAAAGAACAATTACAGAAACACTTCAATAGAAAGACATAATAAATAAAGACAGTAAAGAACAATTACAGAAACACTTCAATAGAAAGACATAATAAATAAAAGACAGTAAAGAACAATTACAGAAACACTTAAATAGGAAGACATAATAAATAAAAGACAGTAAAGAACAATTACAGAAACAGTTAAATAGTAAGACATAATAAATAAAAGACAGTAAAGAACAGTACAGAAACACTTCAGTAGAAAGACATAATAAACAAAAGACATTAAAGAACAGAACAGAAACACTTCAATAGAAAGACATAATAAATAAAAGACAGTAAAGAACAATTACAGAAATACTTCAATAAAAGACATAATAAATAAAAGACAGTAAAGAACAATTACAGAAACACTTCAATAGAAAGACATAATAAATAAAAGACAGTAAAGAACAATTACAGAAACAGTTAAATAGAAAGACATAATAAATAAAAGACAGTAAAGAACAATTACAGAAACACTTTAATAGAAAGACATAATAAATAAAAGACAGTAAAGAACAATTACAGAAACACTTCAATAGAAAGACATAATAAATAAAAACACAGTAAAGAACAATTACAGAAACACTTCAATAGAAAGACATAATAAACAAAAGACATTAAAGAACAGAACAGAAACACTTCAATAGAAAGACATAATAAACAAAAGACATTAAAGAACAATTACAGAAACAGTTAAATAGAAAGACATAATAAATAAAAGACATTAAAGAACAGAACAGAAACACTTCAATAGAAAGACATAATAAATAAAAGACAGTAAAGAACAATTACAGAAACACTTCAATAGAAAGACATAATAAATAAAAGACAGTAAAGAACAATTACAGAAACACTTCAATAGAAAGACATAATAAATAAAAGACAGTAAAGAACAATTACAGAAACACTTCAATAGAAAGACATAATAAATAAAAGACAGTAAAGAACAATTACAGAAACACTTCAATAGAAAGACATAATAAATAAAAGACAGTAAAGAACAATTACAGAAACACTTCAATAAAAGACATAATAAATAAAAGACAGTAAAGAACAATTACAGAAACACTTCAATAGAAAGACATAATAAATAAAGACAGTAAAGAACAATTACAGAAACACTTCAATAGAAAGACATAATAAATAAAAGACAGTAAAGAACAATTACAGAAACACTTCAATAGAAAGACATAATAAATAAAAGACAGTAAAGAACAATTACAGAAACACTTCAATAGAAAGACATAATAAATAAAAGACAGTAAAGAACAATTACAGAAACAGTTCAATAGAAAGACATAATAAATAAAAGACAGTAAAGAACAGAACAGAAACACTTCAATAGAAAGACATAATAAATAAAGACAGTAAAGAACAAGTACAGAAACACTTCAATAGAAAGACATAATAAATAAAAAAGACAGTAAAGAACATTACAGAAACACTTCAATAGAAAGACATAATAAATAAAGACAGTAAAGAACAGAACAGAAACACTTCAATAGAAAGACATAATAAATAAAAGACAGTAAAGAACAATTACAGAAACACTTCAATAGAAAGACATAATAAATAAAAGACAGTAAAGAACAATACAGAAACACTTCAATAGAAAGACATAATAAATAATAAAAAAGACATTAAAGAACAGTACAGAAACACTTCAATAGAAAGACATAATAAATAAAAGACATTAAAGAACAATTACAGAAACACTTCAATAGAAAGACATAATAAACAAAAAGACATTAAAGAACAGAACAGAAACACTTCAATAGAAAGACATAATAAATAAAAGACAGTAAAGAACAATTACAGAAACACTTCAATAGAAAGACATAATAAATAAAAGACAGTAAAGAACAAGTACAGAAACACTTAAATAGGAAGACATAATAAATAAAAGACAGTAAAGAACAATTACAGAAACAGTTAAATAGAAAGACATAATAAATAAAAGACAGTAAAGAACAATTACAGAAACACTTCAATAGAAAGACATAATAAATAAAAGACAGTAAAGAACAATTACAGAAACACTTCAATAGAAAGACATAATAAATAAAAAGACAGTAAAGAACAATTACAGAAACACTTCAATAGAAAGACATAATAAATAAAAGACAGTAAAGAACAATTACAGAAACACTTAAATAGGAAGACATAATAAATAAAGACAGTAAAGAACAATTACAGAAACAGTTAAATAGAAAGACATAATAAATAAAGACAGTAAAGAACAATTACAGAAACACTTCAATAGAAAGACATAATAAATAAAAGACATTAAAGAACAGAACAGAAACACTTCAATAGAAAGACATAATAAATAAAAGACAGTAAAGAACAATTACAGAAACAGTTAAATAGAAAGACATAATAAACAAAAGACATTAAAGAACAGAACAGAAACACTTCAATAGAAAGACATAATAAATAAAAGACAGTAAAGAACATTACAGAAACACTTCAATAGAAAGACATAATAAATAAAACACAGTAAAGAACATTACAGAAACACTTCAATAGAAAGACATAATAAATAAAAGACAGTAAAGAACATTACAGAAACACTTCAATAGAAAGACATAATAAATAAAAGACAGTAAAGAACAATTACAGAAACACTTCAATAGAAAGACATAATAAATAAAAGACAGTAAAGAACAATTACAGAAACACTTCAATAGAAAGACATAATAAATAAAAAGACAGTAAAGAACAATTACAGAAACACTTCAATAAAAGACATAATAAATAAAGACAGTAAAGAACAATTACAGAAACACTTCAATAGAAAGACATAATAAATAAAAGACAGTAAAGAACAATTACAGAAACAGTTAAATAGAAAGACATAATAAATAAAAGACAGTAAAGAACATTACAGAAACACTTTAATAGAAAGACATAATAAATAAAGACAGTAAAGAACAATTACAGAAACACTTCAATAGAAAGACATAATAAATAAAAGACAGTAAAGAACAATTACAGAAACACTTCAGTAGAAAGACATAATAAACAAAAGACATTAAAGAACAGAACAGAAACACTTCAATAGAAAGACATAATAAACAAAAGACATTAAAGAACAATTACAGAAACAGTTAAATAGAAAGACATAATAAATAAAACACATTAAAGAACAGAACAGAAACACTTCAATAGAAAGACATAATAAATAAAACACAGTAAAGAACAATTACAGAAACACTTCAATAGAAAGACATAATAAATAAAAGACAGTAAAGAACAATTACAGAAACACTTCAATAGAAAGACATAATAAATAAAAGACAGTAAAGAACAATTACAGAAACACTTCAATAGAAAGACATAATAAATAAAAGACAGTAAAGAACAGGACAGAAACACTTCAATAGAAAGACATAATAAATAAAAGACATTAAAGAACAGAACAGAAACACTTCAATAGAAAGACATAATAAATAAAACACAGTAAAGAACAATTACAGAAACACTTCAATAGAAAGACATAATAAATAAAAGACAGTAAAGAACAATTACAGAAACACTTCAATAGAAAGACATAATAAATAAAAGACAGTAAAGAACAATTACAGAAACCTCAATAAAAGACATAATAAATAAAAGACAGTAAAGAACAATTACAGAAACACTTCAATAGAAAGACATAATAAATAAAAGACAGTAAAGAACAATTACAGAAACACTTCAATAGAAAGACATAATAAATAAAAGACAGTAAAGAACAATTACAAAACACTTCAGTAGAAAGACATAATAAATAAAAGACAGTAAAGAACAATTACAGAAACACTTCAATAGAAAGACATAATAAATAAAAGACAGTAAAGAACAATTACAGAAACACTTCAATAGAAAGACATAATAAATAAAAGACAGTAAAGAACAGAACAGAAACACTTCAATAGAAAAGACATAATAAATAAAAGACAGTAAAGAACAATTACAGAAACACTCAATAGAAAGACATAATAAATAAAGACAGTAAAGAACATTACAGAAACACTTCAATAGAAAGACATAATAAATAAAAAGACAGTAAAGAACAGAACAGAAACACTTCAATAGAAAGACATAATAAATAAAAGACAGTAAAGAACAATACAGAAACACTTCAATAGAAAGACATAATAAATAAAGACATTAAAGAACAAGTACAGAAACACTTCAATAGAAAGACATAATAAATAAAAGACAGTAAAGAACAATACAGAAACACTTCAATAGAAAGACATAATAAATAAAAAGACAGTAAAGAACAGTACAGAAACACTTCAATAGAAAGACATAATAAATAAAAGACAGTAAAGAACAATACAGAAACACTTCAATAGAAAGACATAATAAATAAAAGACATTAAAGAACAATTACAGAAACACTTCAATAGAAAGACATAATAAATAAAAGACATTAAAGAACAATTACAGAAACAGTTCAATAGAAAGACATAATAAATAAAAGACATTAAAGAACAGAACAGAAACACTTCAATAGAAAGACATAATAAATAAAGACAGTAAAGAACAATTACAGAAACACTTCAATAGAAAGACATAATAAATAAAAGACAGTAAAGAACAATTACAGAAACACTTAAATAGAAAGACATAATAAATAAAAGACAGTAAAGAACAATTACAGAAACAGTTAAATAGAAAGACATAATAAATAAAAGACAGTAAAGAACAATTACAGAAACACTTCAATAGAAAGACATAATAAATAAAAAGACAGTAAAGAACAATTACAGAAACACTTCAATAGAAAGACATAATAAATAAAAGACAGTAAAGAACAATACAGAAACACTTCAATAGAAAGACATAATAAACAAAAGACATTAAAGAACAATTACAGAAACACTTCAATAGAAAGACATAATAAATAAAGACAGTAAAGAACAGTACAGAAACACTCAGTAGAAAGACATAATAAATAAAAGACAGTAAAGAACATTACAGAAACACTTCAGTAGAAAGACATAATAAATAAGACACTAAAGAACAGAACAGAAACACTTCAATAGAAAGACATAAATAAAATACAGTAAAGAACAGTACAGAAACACTTAAATAGGAAGACATAATAAATAAAAGACAGTAAAGAACAATTACAGAAACAGTTAAATAGAAAGACATAATAAATAAAGACAGTAAAGAACATTAGAGAAACTCTTAAAAGTAAGACATAATAAATAAAAGACAGTAAAGAACAGTACAGAAACAGTTAAATAGTAAGACATAATAAATAAAAGACAGTAAAGAACAGTACAGAAACACTTCAATAGAAAGACATAATAAACAAAAGACATTAAAGAACAGAACAGAAACACTTCAATAGAAAGACATAATAAATAAAAGATAGTAAAGAACAGTACAGAAACAGTTAAATAGAAAGACATAATAAACAAAAGACATTAAAGAACAGAACAGAAACACTTCAATAGAAAGACATAATAAATAAAACACAGTAAAGAACAGTACAGAAACACTTTAATAGAAAGACATAATAAATAAAACACAGTAAAGAACATTACAGAAACACTTTAATAGAAAGACATAATAAATAAAACACAGTAAAGAACATTACAGAAACACTTCAATAGAAAGACATAATAAATAAAAGACAGTAAAGAACAGTACAGAAACACTTCAATAGAAAGACATAATAAATAAAAGACAGTAAAGAACAGTACAGAAACACTTCAATAGAAAGACATAATAAATAAAAGACAGTAAAGAACAAGTACAGAAATACTTCAATAAAAGACATAATAAATAAAGACAGTAAAGAACAAGTACAGAAACACTTCAATAGAAAGACATAATAAATAAAAAAGACAGTAAAGAACAATTACAGAAACAGTTAAATAGAAAGACATAATAAATAAAAGACAGTAAAGAACAATTACAGAAACACTTCAATAGAAAGACATAATAAATAAAAGACAGTAAAGAACAATTACAGAAACAGTTCAATAGAAAGACATAATAAATAAAAGACAGTAAAGAACAATTACAAAAAACACTTCAGTAGAAAGACATAATAAATAAAAGACAGTAAAGAACAGTACAGAAACACTTCAGTAGAAAGACATAATAAACAAAAGACATTAAAGAACAGAACAGAAACACTTCAATAGAAAGACATAATAAACAAAAGACATTAAAGAACAGTACAGAAACAGTTAAATAGAAAGACATAATAAATAAAACACATTAAAGAACAGAACAGAAACACTTCAATAGAAAGACATAATAAATAAAACACAGTAAAGAACAGTACAGAAACACTTCAATAGAAAGACATAATAAATAAAAGACAGTAAAGAACAGTACAGAAATACATCAATAGAAAGACATAATAAATAAAAGACAGTAAAGAACAGGACAGAAATACCTCAATAGAAAGACATAATTAACAAAAGACATTAAAGAACAGAACAGAAACACTTCAATAGAAAGACATAATAAATAAAACACAGTAAAGAACAGTACAGAAACACTTCAATAGAAAGACATAATAAATAAAAGACAGTAAAGAACAATTACAGAAACACTTCAATAGAAAGACATAATAAATAAAGACAGTAAAGAACAATTACAGAAACAGTTCAATAGAAAAACATAATAAATAAAAGACAGTAAAGAACAGTACAAAAACACTTCAGTAGAAAGACATAATAAATAAAAGACAGTAAAGAACAGTACAGAAACACTTCAGTAGAAAGACATAATAAATAAAAGACAGTAAAGAACAATTACAGAAACACATCAATAGAAAGACATAATAAATAAAAGACAGTAAAGAACAATTACAGAAACACTTCAATAGAAAGACATAATAAAAAAAAGACATTAAAGAACAGTACAGAAACAGTTAAATAGAAAGACATAATAAATAAAACACATTAAAGAACAGAACAGAAACACTTCAATAGAAAGACATAATAAATAAAACACAGTAAAGAACAGAACAGAAACACTTCAATAGAAAGACATAATAAATAAAAGACAGTAAAGAACAATACAGAAACTTCAATAGAAAGACATAATAAATAAAAGACATTAAAGAACAGTACAGAAACACTTCAATAGAAAGACATAATAAATAAAAGACATTAAAGAACAGTACAGAAACACTTCAATAGAAAGACATAATAAACAAAAGACATTAAAGAACAGAACAGAAACACTTCAATAGAAAGACATAATAAATAAAAGACAGTAAAGAACAGTACAGAAACACTTCAATAGAAAGACATAATAAATAAAATACAGTAAAGAACAGTACAGAAACACTTCAATAGAAAGACATAATAAACAAAAGACATTAAAGAACAGAACAGAAACACTTGAATATAAAGACATAATAAATAAAAGATAGTAAAGAACAGTACAGAAACAGTTAAATAGAAAGGCATAATAAACAAAAGACATTAAAGAACAGAACAGAAACACTTCAATAGAAAGACATAATAAATAAAACACAGTAAAGAACAGTACAGAAACACTTTAATAGAAAGACATAATAAATAAAACACAGTAAAGAACATTACAGAAACACTTTAATAGAAAGACATAATAAATAAAACACAGTAAAGAACATTACAGAAACACTTCAATAGAAAGACATAATAAATAAAAGACAGTAAAGAACAGTACAGAAACACTTCAATAGAAAGACATAATAAATAAAAGACAGTAAAGAACAGTACAGAAACACTTCAATAGAAAGACATAATAAATAAAAGACAGTAAAGAACAATTACAGAAATACTTCAATAAAAAGACATAATAAATAAAAGACAGTAAAGAACAGTACAGAAACACTTCAATAGAAAGACATAATAAATAAAAGACAGTAAGGAACAGTACAGAAACAGTTAAATAGAAAGACATAATAAATAAAAGACAGTAAAGAACAGTACAGAAACACTTTAATAGAAAGACGTAATAAATAAAAGACAGTAAAGAACAGTACAGAAACAGTTCAATAGAAAGACATAATAAATAAAAGACAGTAAAGAACAGTACAAAAACACTTCAGTAGAAAGACATAATAAATAAAAGACAGTAAAGAACAGTACAGAAACACTTCAGTAGAAAGACATAATAAACAAAAAGACATTAAAGAACAGAACAGAAACACTTCGATAGAAAGACATAATAAAACAAAAGACATTAAAGAACAATTACAGAAACAGTTAAATAGAAAGACATAATAAATAAAAAACACATTAAAGAACAGAACAGAAACACTTCAATAGAAAGACATAATAAATAAAACACAGTAAAGAACAATTACAGAAACACTTCAATAGAAAGACATAATAAATAAAAGACAGTAAAGAACAATTACAGAAATACATCAATAGAAAGACATAATAAATAAAAGACAGTAAAGAACAGGACAGAAATACCTCAATAGAAAGACATAATTAACAAAAGACATTAAAGAACAGAACAGAAACACTTCAATAGAAAGACATAATAAATAAAACACAGTAAAGAACAGTACAGAAACACTTCAATAGAAAGACATAATAAATAAAAGACAGTAAAGAACAATTACAGAAACACTTCAATAGAAAGATATAATAAATAAAAGACAGTAAAGAACAGTACAGAAACAGTTCAATAGAAAAACATAATAAATAAAAGACAGTAAAGAACAGTACAAAAACACTTCAGTAGAAAGACATAATAAATAAAAGACAGTAAAGAACAGTACAGAAACACTTCAGTAGAAAGACATAATAAATAAAAGACAGTAAAGAACAGTACAGAAACACATCAATAGAAAGACATAATAAATAAAAGACAGTAAAGAACAGTACAGAAACACTTCAATAGAAAGACATAATAAACAAAAGACATTAAAGAACAGTACAGAAACAGTTAAATAGAAAGACATAATAAATAAAACACATTAAAGAACAGAACAGAAACACTTCAATAGAAAGACATAATAAATAAAACACAGTAAAGAACAGAACAGAAACACTTCAATAGAAAGACATAATAAATAAAAGACAGTAAAGAACAATACAGAAACTTCAATAGAAAGACATAATAAATAAAAGACATTAAAGAACAGTACAGAAACACTTCAATAGAAAGACATAATAAATAAAAGACATTAAAGAACAGTACAGAAACACTTCAATAGAAAGACATAATAAACAAAAGACATTAAAGAACAGAACAGAAACACTTCAATATAAAGACATAATAAATAAAAGACAGTAAAGAACAGTACAGAAACACTTCAATAGAAAGACATAATAAATAAAATACAGTAAAGAACAGTACAGAAACACTTAAATAGGAAGACATAATAAATAAAAGACAGTAAAGAACAGTACAGAAACAGTTAAATAGTAAGACATAATAAATAAAAGACAGTAAAGAACAGTACAGAAACAGTTAAATAGTAAGACATAATAAATAAAAGACAGTAAAGAACAGTACAGAAACACTTCAGTAGAAAGACATAATAAATAAAAGACAGTAAAGAACAGTACAGAAACACTTCAATAGAAAGACATAATAAATAAAAGACAGTAAAGAACAATACAGAAACTTCAATAGAAAGACATAATAAATAAAACACAGTAAAGAACAATTACAGAAACACTTCAATAGAAAGACATAATAAATAAAACACAGTAAAGAACAATTACAGAAACACTTCAATAGAAAGACATAATAAATAAAAGACAGTAAAGAACAATTACAGAAACACTTCAATAGAAAGACATAATAAATAAAAGACAGTAAAGAACAATTACAGAAACACTTCAATAGAAAGACATAATAAATAAACGACAGTAAAGAAGAGAACAGAAACACTTCAATAGAAAGACATAATAAATAAAAGACAGTAAAGAACAATTACAGAAACACTCAATAGAAAGACATAATAAATAAAAAGACAGTAAAGAACATTACAGAAACACTTCAATAGAAAGACATAATAAATAAAGACATTAAAGAACAGAACAGAAACACTTCAATAGAAAGACATAATAAATAAAAGACAGTAAAGAACAGTACAGAAACACTTCAATAGAAAGACATAATAAATAAAATACAGTAAAGAACAGTACAGAAACACTTAAATAGGAAGACATAATAAATAAAAGACAGTAAAGAACAGTACAGAAACAGTTAAATAGTAAGACATAATAAATAAAAGACAGTAAAGAACAGTACAGAAACAGTTAAATAGTAAGACATAATAAATAAAAGACAGTAAAGAACAAGTACAGAAACACTTCAGTAGAAAGACATAATAAATAAAAGACAGTAAAGAACAGTACAGAAACACTTCAGTAGAAAGACAAAATAAATAAAAGACAGTAGAGAACATTACAGAAACAGTTCAATAGAAAGACATAATAAATAAAAGACAGTAAAGAACAGAACAGAAACACTTCAATAGAAAGACATAATAAATAAAAGACAGTAAAGAACAGTATAGAAACACTTCAGTAGAAAGACATAATAAATAAAAGACAGTAAAGAACATTACAGAAACACTTCAGTAGAAAGACATAATAAATAAGACAGTAAAGAACAGAACAGAAACACTTCAATAGAAAGACATAATAAATAAAAGACAGTAAAGAACAGTACAGAAACACTTCAGTAGAAAGACATAATAAATAAAAGACAGTAAAGAAGAATACAGAAACACTTCAATAGAAAGACATAATAAATAAAAGACATTAAAGAACAGTACAGAAACACTTCAATAGAAAGACATAATAAATAAAAGACATTAAAGAACAGTACAGAAACACTTCAATAGAAAGACATAATAAATAAAAGACATTAAAGAACAGTACAGAAACACTTCAATAGAAAGACATAATAAATAAAAGACAGTAAAGAACAGTAGAGAAACACTTCAATAGAAAGACATAATAAATAAAAGACAGTAAAGAACAGTACAGAAACAGTTCAATAGAAAGACATAATAAATGAAAGACAGAAAAGAACAGTACAGAAACAGTTCAATAGAAAGACATAATAAATGAAAGACAGAAAAGAACAGTACAGAAACAGTTAAATAGAAAGACATAATAAATAAAAGACAGTAAAGAACAGTACAGAAAAACCTAAAAGGGCTGGGCGTGACCTAGTAGTCAGTGTGGGAGATTGAATCGAAGGGCTCATGGTTTGCATCCTGCTTTTATAATGATATGTTTAGTTTGTCGAAACTAATGGTGCATTGTAATGGGACAGTCTGATTCCTTTGTGTAATTGAAGGAACCGAATAAGTGGTTTTGTTAAATACCTGCAGATTCGCCCTGGCCAGGTGGTTAGGGAATTCAACTCGTAATCTGAGGATTGTGAAATCGAATCCCCATCACACCAAACATGTTCGTCGTTTCAGCCGTGGGGTTGTTATAGTTCCACTGTTCATTAGTAAAAGAGTAGCCAAAGAGTTGGTGTCAGGTGGTGATGACTACCCGCCTTCCCTCTTGTCTTACACTACTAAATTAGGGACAGCTAGTGCAGGTAGGGATACCCTAGTAAATTAGGGACATCTAGTGCAGGTAGGGATACACTACTAAATTAGGGACAGCTAGTGCAGGTGTGGATACACTGCTAAATTAGGAACAGTTTGTGCAGGTAGGGATACACTACTAAATTAGGGACAGCTAGTGCTGGTAGGGATACACTGCTAAATTAGGGACAGCTAGTGCTGTTAGGGATAAACTGCTAAATTAGGGACAGCTAGTGCAGGTAGGGATACTACTAAGTTAGGGACAGCTAGTGCAGGTAGGGATACACTACTAAATTAGGGACAGCTAGTGGAGGTAGGGATACACTACTAAATTAAAGACAGCTGGTGCAGGTAGGGATGGTTATCACAAATAGTTCTTTTGGGCCTTGCTGACGTTCACAAAACAAATGCTTTCTTTACTGCGATTTTGTTCACAGTATTGAGTAGTGTATTTGATTTATCCATATTTTTATATATTTGGTATATTTGTTATTCTTATGTTTATTTTCCGTTATAAGTTTATTATTTTATTTTAGGATTAGTGGTATCCTAGTTATCGAACCTTGCAATAAATCATGTTTAGGATTACGGCGGAAAATTTTGTTAACAGTGAGAGTACCAAATAAGTAAAATTAATCCATTTTAACTATTATAAAAATTTATTTTATTACTTTAGAAATACGTATTTAGAATGAGGTGTTTAGTTGGTTATCTTAAAAAGTGGGTTTATTTGAAGTTTTACATTTTACTTTAATCAGAAGTTAAAGGTAATGTACCTCAAGGTAGAAATAATGAGACAGGAAAATGTTTTGATTATAAATATTAGTGGTAATATGCTTTCAACAAGAACATTCAGACTACTCATAAAAATAAGTCACGATAATGGGTAAATCGTGATATATTTTCTGGTAATATAACCCCCTTGCGGATAAATATCAATTTCAAACTGTGGTCTTTAGCTAATCGTGAAAATTGGAAGTGTCACGATTCCTCACAGCTGCTCGGTGTTACACGTGGTAAGGGTTCAATGAATGGAGGATGGATACACAAGCGTCTTTAATTAAGCCTTACGTCCTCTGATAACAGGCATGTTTAGATATTTCTTTTGTTATAGCAACTTTGTGATACTGTTGTTGAATACTTCAAAACTATATTATATTAGAAGTTACAGCTTTTACAGTAAGATTTGTTTTAGAACAGGTATTGTTTTGATCACTGGTGAGATCGTTTTCAAATACTAAAATTTTCTAATGGGGATCATGAGAAATTGTAAAAAACTCGTAATAGAACGGTAAAGATTCACTTCAAAAAATACTTTGAAAAACCTTTACTATTGACTTCTGAGGCTGTACACAAAATATACACACGAATTCTTGTTAGACGTACAACAACAAACAAATCCGCTCAAAACAGCACGTTTATAATAATTATTGTTGTTATTCTCTTGCCTGTGTACAAAAAAGAACAACTTGGTATATTACAGCTAAACCTTTTTTACATTACTAAATAAGATGCTATGAGAATCGTAGGGCTATTGAAAAATCGATTTGTTTCTTCTGTACGTTACACTAGCTGGAGTACTTGTCTCCTGGACGTTTTGGTTTGGTTTGAATTTCGCGCAAAGCTACACGAGAGCTCTCTGCGCTAGCCGTCCCTAATTTAGCAGTGTAAGACTAGAGGGAAGGCAGCTAGTCATCACCACCCACCGCCAACTCTTGGGCTACTCTTTTACCAACGAATAGTGGAATTGACCGTCACATTATACACCCCCACGGCTGGGAGGGCGAGCATGTTTGGTGCGACCGGGATTCGAACCTTTTGGACGAAAGTTATGTAAATTCGAATTTAATGAAAGGTTATCTCAGGAGATGGCAAGTTGCTTCTCTTATTTGTGATTAAAAACACACAAAAAGGTCCATCAAAACTTTAAAACACAAATGTGAACCTGCAAGTTTGTATGCATCTCTTACACAATAAATAGCCATACCAAATTTGGTGAAGCTTCATCTATGTTTAGTATTATAGCTATGCTGTTTGTAATTAATTTATTCAGCTTTTAAAATATATCTTAACATTTGTATTTTTGGACCCCTGCTGTACTGCTGTTCAGTATATTTGGTTGTATTTTCCAGATTTATGATAATATAGTTGGATAACATAAAACTATTTTGTCTTAGGCCTAAAATCTATATGTTTAATGGATCGCAGGCATATATACTTTCGATTACTGTACTGCGTAGCTTGTGAATGAGCAATTTTTTATTATTATGTTATTGTAGAAAAATGTTTTAGTTATATTTTATCAAACTAATCACAAGAAACTATAGAAACAATATTTATTTCTTTATTTCACCGTCGTCTGGATGTGTTTACTTTTCGCCTAACACAAAGTTCAAGTGAGTTGATTATCGAACAGGAAATAAAAAAATTACAAACAATGCGCCTCAACTTATCGCCATGCAGGAACGTACAGGAAATACACACGTCCAAACTATAAGCTATTGAAATAACATATTTGAGCACTTATGTACTTCAAATACTGTTAAACCTGATCGCTTAACATAAAGTCCATTTGAAAACCAACAAAAACCTGAATAACTGCATTATTAAATCAAAGTGGAAATGTAAACGTCAGCGTATATTGTGAACACGTAAAGAAAAAAGTTTTATGTTTTGGTTACTAACGCGAATTAAAAAATCTTGCATGTAGGTCGTTCTTGTTTGTTTAGGGCGTTCACTCATACATGTGAATTAATACTTCGCATGTTTAAAGAAACTTACAGTTATTAATTTTAAATCTTTTCATTATTAAAGCTCAGTAACATCTGGTTTGATGTGTGAGAACTTAAAACATTGTCTGAAGTTTTGTTTCTTGGAGTAATTTAAAAAGAAAATTACTCAAACCATTAATCTGTTTTATTCACACTAAACATAAAACATACACCTGAAAGTAAATTGAACACTGTTTGAAAGTATATAATACAGCTGTTTGTGTTACACGTGGAAGGAAAATTACTCAAACCATTTATTTAATCTTAATTTTCTGATATTTTTTCACTATAGATAAATTAAAACTGTCTGTTTTCTTGTATATATTGTGATCCTTGTTTTGGGTAAATTAAAACTTTTTCTTTATAATATTTTTGTAACATTGTTCCTTCATTTGTGGCCCGGCATAGCCAGGTGGTTAAGGCGCTCGACTCGTAATCTGAGGGTCGCGGATTCGGATCCCTGTCATACCAAAGCTTGCTCGTCATTTCAGTCATGGAGGCATTATAATGTTACGTTCAATCTTACTATTTGTTGGTAAAAGAGTATCCCAAGAGTTGGCAGTGGGTATTGATGACTAGCTAGCTGCGTTCCCTCTAGTCTTAAGCCCTCGAGTAGCTTTGTGCGAAATTCCAAAAAAACAAACAAAACAAACTCTAGTCTTAAACTACAAAATTAGGGACGGCTAGCGCAAAGCTACACGAGGGCTATCCTCCTCTTCTCTCTGATGCGACAAACCCATTGGCTACTAATGTTTGAGAGTTATTACGTTCTCAGCTAGAATGTTACTTCATGTTATTAAAGCTGGTCCTTGAAGATGTATAGCTTGTTGTTCACTATTCCACCTGTCTGCCCTGGACATGATTTCAAACGAGTCTGATTTGACTCCGATGTTGTTTTCCCATCATAGTCTACTGGTTTCTTCATCAGACAATATTGAATCAACCAATTGAATTCCAGAACTCGATTTGGCAGTGTCATAGCTGGAGTAGTTTAGGTAGGTGCTGTTTGTTAGTAAGCGCAAAGCTCTGTCCACCAAGGGTATCGAAACCCGGTTTCTTAACAGTGTAAGTTCGTAGACATACCGCTGTGCCATCTGCTTTGTTAGCAGGTGATATTGCAATAGTGGGAATTCCATATTTTGTTGCATATGGCATTTCGTTATGGGACTCTTGGCGTGAAAATAGATGAGACCCAATTTACTGATTGGTGTTTTACAAGTTTTATTGATACGTCACTGACGTCTTCTTTTATTTCGTCAGTTTTACCATTACAACCTGTTTTACAAGTTTTATTGATACGTCACTGACGTCTTCCTTTATTTCGTCAGTTTTACCATTACAACCTGTTTTACAAGTTTTATTGATACGTCACTGACGTCTTCCTTTATTTCGTCAGTTTTACCATAACAACCTGTTTTACAAGTTGTATTGATACGTCACTGACGTCTTCCTTTATTTCGTCAGTTTTACCATTACAACCTGTTTTAGAAGTTTTATTGATACGTCACTGACGTCTTCCTTTATTTCGTCAGTTTTACCATTACAACCTGTTTTACAAGTTTTATTGATACGTCACTGACGTCTTCCTTTATTTCGTCAGTTTTACCATTACAACCTGTTTTACAAGTTTTATTGATACGTCACTGACGTCTTCCTTTATTTCGTCAGTTTTACCATTACAACCTGTTTTACAAGTTTTATTGATACGTCACTGACGTCTTCCTTTATTTCGTCAGTTTTACCATTACAACCTGTTTTACAAGTTTTATTGATACGTCACTGACGTCTTCCTTTATTTCGTCAGTTTTACCATAACAACCTGTTTTACAAGTTGTATTGATACGTCACTGACGTCTTCCTTTATTTCGTCAATTTTACCATTACAGCCTATTTTACAAGTTTTATTGATATGTCACTGACGTCTTCCTTTATTTCGTCAGTTTTACCATTACAGCCTGTTTTACAAGTTTTATTGATACGTCACTGACGTCTTCCTTTATTTCGTCAGTTTTACCATAACAACCTGTTTTACAAGTTGTATTGATACGTCACTGACGTCTTCCTTTATTTCGTCAGTTTTACCATAACAACCTGTTTTACAAGTTTTATTGATATGTCACTGACGTCTTCCTTTATTTCGTCAGTTTTACCATTACAACCTGTTTTACAAGTTTTATTGATACGTCACTGACGTCTTCCTTTATTTCGTCAGTTTTACCACGTAGCCTGTTTTACAAGTTTTATTGATATATATATAATTTTGTGTTTCCTTACTTTTTCGTCGCATTTTATTATTTTACCTCATGGTCGTCAACTTCAACAGTTGTAGTTCTACTTAAATAAAGTTCCAGCTAATTTCCACCAAATACTTACTGTTGATATAAAGTGGTGTAAATTATTCGTTGAAAATAATTCAACGTCATGTCTATAAATTAATTACTTTACTTCCTTCTTTAAAGTTTCTACAAACTTGAAGCCTATTAGCCTACTTTTCACGTGACATTAAATAATGTGAAATGTATCAGCACACTTCAGCAAAGTAACCGTGAACTATAATAACACATTGACTGGTTCTCAAACTCTTCACAACTATCTCGTTTTTATGACCTGCTTTTGTATATACGAGAAAAAACATTGGCGTCTCTTCTTCAGAATTTTATTTAGTCGTTCTAAGCTCTCCAGCTAATAAATTACAATGTTAAAAGAATGGCTTACAACTGTATAGTGAGATTACTGATTTATTTGTACGTATTTTAAGAATATCATTGTTTATGAAAAAATTAAATTTGTATCTTCATTATTGGTAAATGAAAATTGTCTTTTTGACTTGCTACTTGAACATAAACTACATATACGGTGTTGTGGAAAGTGTAATATGGTTCTTCCCAAAATAAACCTCTTCGTTATACTTATAAATGGTTGTTTACCTGTTTATTTATTTATTTTTAATGTATTGTAATGATTTTCCTTATTCTTTACATATTGAGATTTTGATTTAGAATTATCGATGTATTATAATTGTCTTTATAACATTATGGTATTATTGTTTGGTTTGTCGATTGATTGAATTGTTGATATATTAAGTTAGTCCTTATGACATAACGGTATTATTGTTTGAATTGTCGATACATTAAGTTAGTCCTTATGACATAACGGTATTATTGTTTGAATTGTGGATATATTAAGTTAGTCCTTATGACATAACGGTATTATTGTTTGAATTGTCGATACATTAAGTTAGTCCTTATGACATAACGGTATTATTGTTTGAATTGTCGATACATTAAGTTAGTCCTTATGACATAACGGTATTATTGTTTGAATTGTGGATATATTAAGTTAGTCCTTATAACATAACGGTATTTTTGTTTGAATTGTGGATATATTAAGTTTGTCCTTGTAACGTGATGGTATTATTGTTTGAATTGTGAATATATTAAGTTTGTCCTTGTAACGTGACGGTATTATTGTTTGAATTGTGGATATATTAAGTTTGTCCTTGTAACGTGACGGTATTATTGTTTGAATTGTGGATATATTAAGTTTGTCCTTGTAACGTGACGGTATTATTGTTTGAATTGTGAATATATTAAGTTTGTCCTTGTAGCGTGAGGGTATTATTGTTTGAATTGTGGATATATTAACTTTGTTCTTGTAACGTGACGGTATTATTGTTTGAATTGTGAATATATTAAGTTTGTCCTTGTAGCGTGACGGTATTATTGTTTGAATTGTGGATATATTAAGTTTGTCCTTGTAACGTGACGATATTATTGTTTGAATTGTCGTCGCATTAAGTTTGTTCTTATGACATAACGGTATTATTGTTTGAATTGTCGACGTATTAAGTTTGTTCTTATAAAGGTATTATTTGAACTGTCGACATATTAAGTTTGTCCTTATAACGGTATTATTGTTTGAATTGTCGATATATTAAGTTTGTTCCGATAACATAACGGTATTATTGTTTGAATTGTCGACGTATTAAGTTTGTTCCTATAACATAACGGTATTATTGTTTGAATTGTCGACGTATTAAATTTGTTCCTATAACATAACGGTATTACTGTTTGAATTGTCGACGTATTAAATTTGTTCTTATAACGGTATTATTCTATGAATTGTCGATATATTAAGTTTGCCTTTATAGCATAATGGTACTGTTTGAATTGTCGACGTATTAAGTTTGTTCCTATAACATAACGGTATTATTGTTTGAATTGTCGACGTATTAAGTTTGTTCCTATAACATAACGGTATTATTGTTTGAATTGTCGACGTATAAAATTTGTTCCTATAACATAACGGTATTATTGTTTGAATTGTCGACGTATTAAATTTGTTTCTATAACATAACGGTATTATTGTTTGAATTATCGACGTATTAAATTTGTTCCTATAACATAACGGTATTATTGTTTGAATTGTCGACGTATTAAGTTTGTTCCTATAACATAACGGTATTATTGTTTGAATTGTCGACGTATTAAATTTGTTCTTATGACGGTATTATTGTTTGAATTGTCGATATATTAAGTTTGCCTTTATAGCATAATGGTACTGTTTGAATTGTCGACGTATTAAATTTGTTCCTATAACATAACGGTATTACTGTTTGATTTGTCGACGTATTAAGTTTGTTCCTATAACATAATGGTATTACTGTTTGATTTGTCGACGTATTAAATTTGTTCCTATAACATAATGGTATTACTGTTTGAATTTTTTTTTTTCATTATTAGTAGATAGATATGACGTGGTTGTTAGGGCGTTCGACTCCCAGTTTGCGGGTCGCGGTTTCGAATCCACTTTATCGAACATGTTCACTCATTTGGCCGTAGGGTGTTTATAATGTAACGGTTAGTTCAAGAATTTGTTGGTAAGTGTAGTCCAAGAGTTGGCGGGGAGTGGCTTCAGTCTGTCATTGCTGAATTTGGAGATGACTAGTACAGATAGCTTGTGTAGCTTTGTGCAAACTTCAGAGTAAACCAAATCAGTAGATAGATGTTTAACTTGTATTGTTTTCACTGTGAATCTATATAACTAATATGCATGCGTTTCTTTTTCCGAAACTTTTCTCTCAAGTTTCATGATCAAACTCCACACACCTGATATCCGTTAGAAAAGCCACTTAACGCGCATGTATTTCCTTCAAAATAATCATTACTTTAGATACAGTTACAGTTGAGTTTCTCGACTGATTTAGATCTAAAATATGAATTCATAGTTCGTTCAAAACCATATGCTAATCATTTTTTGAACACATATACAGATGTTTCCGCATATCCGTTAAGTTTGCCTTCATTAGAACTTTGTAAAAATATTCTTTCGTTTCGTGAAACCGTGTCGTACACTAATCGTTCATATCCGTTTCATTCTTTCCACATTATAATAAATATATTTTGTGTTAACTTAATGTGCAGTCTTTTTATGTAAGTACAGTTTCACTAAAGTCACGACTGCTTGAGTTTATCTGAAAGAATGAAAGACCAGGATTTATTGATCTAACTCATAATTTCAGTTTGTGAAAATGAAGGAATAAGGACAATTTAAACGACAGGCATGAAAACTGCTTTAGATGTTTTGCAGGCCTTGGCTAGAATATTGAAATATTTTCTTCTGTTATCATATAGAGACTGCATTTACTGTTAATGTACCTGGATTGTTTTTACTGTTAATATAACGAGATTGTTCTTACTATTAATATATATAGACTATTTTTACTGCTAATGTATGGAGACAGTATTTATTGTTCGCGTATCTAGATTGTTTTTATTGCTAATATTCTGAACTTTCGTGAAGTTTAAGGAAAGGAACTGTTTTTAAATGTTGTTGCTTCATGATGCTTTGAAATATTTGTTCTTAATGTTTCATAACAGGAATGTGATCTGACCTGTAGGCCTAACAGTTGTGCTTGTCTATTATCGTTCCTGTTATAACACAAATACGTGCATTGCTTCTGTTATATATATAATCTTTGGTATGAGGAAGATCAATGGGTCTGAAAAAACCCACAAAAACAAATATATATTTTACCAAAAAGAGTGGCGTCTAGACCAAATTTATTCGCTACTAGGCGTGCTCTATAATTAGCACGAGTGCGGAGTACTGTAACGTGACGCTTGTAGGACGATCACCCTACCTTTATCAACGGGTCTCTTTATTTTAAGACCTTACGACATTTTAATTTCTTTTTCCTAGCGTACCTGCATTTCTTTCGTTTTATGTTGCTATAAGATAAGCAGGAGAATACTGACTTTTAAGTTTTGTAAAATAAAAATATGGGAGATTCTGACTTTGTTTGGCTTATGCTAGTCGTCTGTCAAAATGGTCGGTTAGTTTGGAGTTTTATTGCGCAAGGCAACTACGCTATCTGCCCCTTATGAATATTAATAAGTAACATATATATGTAAAAGCGGCTCGTTTGGGTTGATAATTTTTTTTTTTTATGTAGAGGAGTCGAAACGTTGTTCGCTCCTCTACATAAAAAAAATTCTCAACCTAAACGAGCCGTTTTTACATATATATTTTTCTCTACAAGACAAGTGGGCTATCTCGTCATCACTGATTAATAAGTAGCATATTATTTAAAGGTTTGCTTTAACTAAATTGCTTCATCATCAAGTTTACATCAATTTTATGACACAATTTATAATCAGAATATTTTTAAACGAGTTTATCGGAATAGGTAATGAGTAACTTATTTCCGTGTTTATCTTGTTTGTATACACATAGGTTTTGAAAGAAAATTCCCACAAAAACTATTAGATTTCGAAGTACATTTAGCGTCCATTATATGATGCGGTTTTGGTGAAATAAACTCAGAAATATCAAGAAATGAAACAAAGGAATAGTTTGATGAATTCCATGACATATAACGGTGTTAGGGAGAAATTTCCTTCCACTGTTTGCTGCTGCCCTCTTTTGGTTGAAAGAACATTTTACGCGCTTCTTACTAATGTTTATTAATCTTTTCAAAAGGATCATAACGAGATCTTAATTTTTCTTCACTGAGTTTATACCATTAATTTTAAAATGACTGATATGCACGATTTTCTGTAGTGGTTGTATGTATAGTGTTGTGGTTTGATGTTCTGTTAAGTTACTTTTGTCCTTGTTATATTGTAGTTAAAATAACCAAGTTAGAATATTTTGTTTTCCAGATGAACAAGAAAGAGTACAGAAGAAAGTGTTCACAAACTGGATAAACCACTATCTAGCTCAGGTAGGTGTTTATCATTCTGTAGTGTTTCAACATGGATAAGTCACTATCTAGCTCAGGTAGGTGTTTATCATTTTGTAGTGTTTCAACATGGATAAACCACTATCTGGCTCAGGTAGGTGTTTATCATTCTGTAGTGTTTCAACATGGATAAGTCACTATCTAGCTCAGGTAGGTGTTTATCATTCTGTAGTGTTTCAACATGGATAAACCACTATCTGGCTCAGGTAGGTGTTTATCATTCTGTAGTGTTTCAACATGGATAAGTCACTATCTACCTCAGGTAGGTGTTTATCATTCTGTAGTGCTTCAACATGGATAAGTCACTATCTAGCTCAGGTAGGTGTTTATCATTCTGTAGTGTTTCAACATGGATAAGTCACTATCTAGCTCAGGTAGGTGTTTATCATTCTGTAGTGTTTCAACATGGATAAACCACTATCTGGCTCAGGTAGGTGTTTATCATTCTGTAGTGTTTCAACATGGATAAGTCACTATCTACCTCAGGTAGGTGTTTATCATTCTGTAGTGCTTCAACATGGATAAGTCACTATCTAGCTCAGGTAGGTGTTTATCATTTTGTAGTGTTTCAACATGGATAAACCACTATCTGGCTCAGGTAGGTGTTTATCATTCTGTAGTGTTTCAACATGGATAAGTCACTATCTAGCTCAGGTAGGTGTTTATCATTCTGTAGTGTTTCAACATGGATAAACCACTATCTGGCTCAGGTAGGTGTTTATCATTCTGTAGTGTTTCAACATGGATAAGTCACTATCTACCTCAGGTAGGTGTTTATCATTCTGTAGTGCTTCAACATGGATAAGTCACTATCTAGCTCAGGTAGGTGTTTATCATTCTGTAGTGTTTTAACATGGATAAGTCACTATCTAGCTCAGGTAGGTGTTTATCATTCTGTAGTGTTTCATCATGGATAAGTCACTATCTAGCTCAGGTAGGTGTTTATCATTTTGTAGTGTTTTAACATGGATAAGTCACTATCTAGCTCAGGTAGGTGTTTATCATTCTGTAGTGTTTCAACATGGATAAGTCACTATCTAGCTCAGGTAAGTGTTTATCATTTTGTAGTGTTTCAACATGGATAAGTCACTATCTAGCTCAGGTAGGTGTTTATCATTCTGTAGTGTTTCAACACGGATAAACCACTATCTAGCTCAGGTAGGTGTTTATCATTCTGTGTGTGTGTTTCAACATGGATAAGTCACTATCTAGCTCAGGTAGGTGTTTATCATTTTGTAGTGTTTCAACATGGATAAGTCACTATCTAGCTCAGGTAGGTGTTTATCATTATGTAGTGTTTCAACATGGATAAGTCACTATCTAGCTCAGGTAGGTGTTTATCATTCTGTAGTGTTTTAATATGGATATGTCACTACCTAACTCAGGTAGGTTTTTATCATTCTGTAGTGTTTCAACATGGATAAGTCACTATCTAGCTCAGGTAGGTGTTTATCATTTTGTAGTGTTTTAACATAGATAAGTCACTATCTAGCTCAGGTAGGTGTTTATCATTTTGTAGTGTTTCAACATGGATAAGTCACTATCTCGCTCAGGTAGGTGTTTATCATTCTGTAGTGTTTCAACATGGATAAGTCACTATCTAGTTCAGGTAGGTGTTTATCATTCTGTAGTGTTTCAACATGGATAAGTCACTATCTAGCTCAGGTAGGTGTTTATCATTCTGTAGTGTTTTAATATGGATATGTCACTACCTAACTCAGGTAGGTTTTTATCATTCTGTAGTGTTTCAACATGGATAAGTCACTATCTAGTTCAGGTAGGTGTTTATCATTTTGTAGTGTTTCAACATGGATAAGTCACTATCTAGCTCAGGTAGGTGTTTATCATTTTGTAGTGTTTCAACATGGATAAGTCACTATCTAGCTCAGGTAGGTATTTATCATTCTGTAGTGTTTCAACATGGATAAGTCACTATCTAGCTCAGGTAGGTGTTTATCATTCTGTAGTGTTTTAACATGGATAAGTCACTATATACTGATACTTTACATACATGTGTTACTGATACTCTACATACATGTGTTACTGATACTCTACATACATGTGTTACTGATACTCTACATACATGTGTTACTGATACTCTACATACATGTGTTACTGATACTCTACATACATGTTACTGATACTCTACATACATGTGTTACTGATACTTTACATACATGTGTTACTGATACTCTACATACATGTGTTGCTGATACTTTACATACATATGTTACTGATACTTTACATACATGTGTTCCTGATACTTTACATACATGTGTTCCTGATACTTTACATACATGTGTTCCTGATACTTTACATACATGTGTTACTGATACTTTACATACATGTGTTACTGATACTCTACATACATGTGTCACTGATACTCTACGTATATGTGTCACTGATACTCTACGTACATGTGTTACTGATACTCTACGTACATGTGTTACTGATACTCTACGTACATGTGTTACTGATACTCTACATACATGTGTTACTGATACTCTACATACATGTGTTACTGATACTTTACATATATATTGCTGATACTTTACATACATGTGTTACTGATACTCTACATACATGTGTTACTGATACTTTACATACATGTGTTACTGATACTTTACATACATGTGTTACTGATACTCTACATACATGTGTTACTGATACTTTACATATATATTGCTGATACTTTACATACATGTGTTACTGATACTCTACATACATGTGTTACTGATACTTTACATACATGTGTTACTGATACTTTACATACATGTGTTACTGATACTTTACATACACGTGTTACTGATACTCTACATACACGTGTTACTGATACTCTACATACACGTGTTACTGATACTCTACATACACGTGTTACTGATACTCTACATACACGTGTTACTGATACTCTACATACACGTGTTACTGATACTCTACATACACGTGTTACTGATACTCTACATACATGTTTTACTGATATTTTACATACATGTGTTACTGATACTCTACATACATGTGTTACTGATACTCTACATACATGTGTTACTGATACTCTACATGTATATTACTGATACTTTACATATATATTACTGATATTTTACATACATGTGTTACTGATACTCTACATACATATGTTTCTGATGCTTTATGTATGTTTTTATGATATTTTAAATATATGATACTGATATAATTTATATCTACTAATAACTTTTCTCATGAGAAATATTGCACTTTGGTAATGAGGGCCAATGATAAATTTTGATAAAGTAAGAGTTCTAATTAATTAAGTTAATTAAAAATATTCAAATTCTCTCTCTGGGTTATATTGTACATGATGTATATTATACCCTGTTCAGGAGTCAACCATTGTAGCTACTTAGTAGTTGATTCTTTAGTTGACAACTTGTCTGTTTTATAGCACGCACCACCTTACAGAATTGACAAGTTACTCAATGACCTGAGAGATGGAACAAAATTACTTGCACTTTTGGAAGTTTTATCAGGAGAAAGACTGGTGAGAAGTGTAACTTTATCATATTTTATGTCAAGTATTTAAAATAATTAATGATCACATTGAACCTTATAAAAAACTGAAAAAACAATTTAAAGTAACTAATGATCATGTTAAAGCTTTTTAATTACTGGACAAACAATCTAAAGTAGTTTTATTTTTAATTTTAAGTTCCCAACTATAGTTTAAAGCTACATATCCATAAACATTCACCTCAGTCCACTTAATTCATGTCCTAAACTTTCATATATATTGAATCTATTCTTCACCATAGCTTCATTAAGTGTATTCTCTATTATATGTTACACTAAGTACATTCTACACTATAGGTTATGTTTAGTACATTCTACACTATAGGTTATGTTTAGTACATTCTTCACTGTAGGTTATGTTTAGTACATTCTTCACTGTAGGTTATGTTTAGTACATTCTTCACTGTAGGTTATGTTTAGTGCATTCTTCACTATAGGTTATGTTAAGTACATTCTTCACTGTAGGTTATGTTTAGTACATTCTTCACTGTAGGTTATGTTTAGTGCATTCTTCACTATAGGTTATGTTAAGTACATTCTTCACTGTAGGTTATGTTTAGTACATTCTTCACTGTAGGTTATGTTTAGTATATTCTTCACTGTAGGTTATGTTTAGTACATTCTTCACTGTAGGTTATGTTTAGTACATTCTTCACCATAGGTTATGTTTAGTACATTCTTCACTATAGGTTATGTTTAGTACATTCTTCACTATAGGTTATGTTTAGTACATTCTACACTGTAGGTTATGTTTAGAACATTCTTCACTGCAGGTTATGTTAAGTACATTCTTCATTATATGTTATGTTTAGACGACACTAATGCTTGAACACAAAAGGTTTACTGATTAACGCTTCACTTAAGTATGGTTTTAAACTTTTGACCAGCTAGTATTTAAGCTAATTTCATAGTGTTCATATTTTCCCTATTAAATGCTAAAAAGGTTTTTATTTTTATTTTCCCTTTTCTTACTTTCATCTATCGAAGCTCTACTCAAATAAATGGTTGAGTCTAGCAACACAAAATGCATATTTTTTCTTTATGTTCATTGGCCTTAAGATTTTGGCCAGTAGTGTATGTTAAGTACATTCTCTACTCTATGTTGCATTAAGTATATTCATCACTATAGGCTAGGGTAAGTACCTTCTCTATTTTGTGTTATGTTAAGTACATTATTCATCATACATTTCAGATTTATCTTTATAAATTCAAACATGTTGTTGTTTATTATGCTAAAACATTATGTGAGCTATGCTGATTTAATGTTACAGAAAAAGATGCAAAGACAAAGTTGGATGTATATTGGTCTTCTGATGTTTTGTTAAAACTAATATGTGGTCATTACTTAGAGAGTTGAGCATTATACATAGCTCTATGTTTTTTATAGCATGGGGAAAAAGGGAGAGTTCTTAGAAGACCACATTTTTTAAGCAACGTGAATACAGTACTACGTTTTCTGGAGCGTAGAAGGGTATGTACTAGTTAAAATTATGTAGAATATCAATATTTTCTGGACTTGTAGAAGGATATGTATTAGCTAAAAATATATAGAATATCAATATTTTCTGGACTTGTAGAAGGATATGTATTAGCTAAAAATGTATAGAATATCAATATTTTCTGAACTTGTAGAAGTGTATGTACTAGCTAAAAATGTATAGAATATCAATATTTTCTGAACTTGTAGAAGGGTATGTACTAGCTAAAAATGTATAGAATATCAATATTTTCTGAACTTGTAGAAGGGTATGTACTAGTTAAAAATATATAGAATATCAATATTTTCTGAACTTGTAGAAGGGTATGTACTAGCTAAAAATATATAGAATATCAATATTTTCTGAACTTGTAGAAGTGTATGTACTAGCTAAAAATATATAGAATATCAATATTTTCTGAACTTGTAGAAGGGTATGTACTAGTTAAAAATATATAGAATATCAGTATTTTCTGAACTTGATGTCATTAAAATTTGAATTTTTATTTTTGTTGCAGAAGAATTAAATGACCTGTAAAAGTAATTAACAGCTGTCCAAACTGTGACATAGTGTCTAATAAAAATATGAAGATGAGTCTCAAAATGATTTATAAAATATATGTAAAGAAAATATGTTTTTCAGGTTTTCTTTTTGTTCTTTAAGTTTTGACTCTCAGAAAAAAACCAATAAACACAAACATGAATTTCATACGAAAAGTAAATATACTAAAAAACACATTTTTATGTTGTTATAGATTAAAACTGTCAATATCAATGCTGGTGATGTAGTGGATGGAAAAACAAACATTGTTTTGGGATTAATCTGGACCATTATTTTACACTTCCAGGTAAGAGTGTTGTTTCAGTTGTTTAATAAGAAAAACAACATTTTAACTGTTGTGTTTTGCTGTTAAATATTATTTTTTTTTTCCTTTTTCACTGTTCCACATCACTAATGTTGTCAAATTCTGAGAAAAGGAAAAAAATATGCATTGAAATATAAACTTTAAATAAGATTAGTAGGATCTGTGTCACTAACTGTTACAGTATTTCATATTATAATTTAAGATTAATAACAATTTTAATTGCATATTTCAATAACGAATGTATAGAATAAATTGCTCACTAAACTTTTATCTTTTTTAAGCCACTCTCAGTGAAACATTTGCTCAACCCTAAAACTGGTTTTGAAGAAATCTAATTATATAAGCCAGACAAGATATGCCATATTATATGCTGTATAATGCATAAGTTGGTAAAACTTCATCCAGTACATCAAACTGTAATGGAACTCTTGCTTATATGATACTGCAAAAACATTTTTATTACATGATGTGCAACCCCTAACTTTATGAAACTTTTATCCTATAAGCATGTAGATTTGCAGTAGGGGTCACAGTGTTTCTGCTTTTGCCTCCATTTCCTGTCATGGAGAACTATTTTTCTCCATTCTCAGGGTGCACATATGATGTCATGAATATTTCATATGTGGATGTAATCTGTATAAATATAATAGTACTGTTTGTTGTATGATTATGTAATTACTTTGCAGCGTTTGGATAGATCTTCACCAAAATTGTTATGGAGGTTTATTGGGTCCATGACGAGACACATTGAAATTTTCAGTTTTCCATTTTGTGGATTTTATGGGTGCTTTTATGTTTCATACAGTTACCTCATTTTCTTTGGATGGATCTTCACCAAATGTGGTCTGTGGAAAGATGCATAGAAATTTTCAGCTTTGCATTTTGTGTTTTGTGGTTTTTATGGGCATTTTTGCATTTTTTATTACTGCTTCACCCTCTGTTGACGGATCTTAACCAAATTTGGCGTGAAGGTTTATTTGGTCCAAATGGAGATGTGTGTGTAAACTTGAAGTTTCACCTTTTGCACTTTGCAGTTTTTATGGGTGTTTTTACAGTTATATATAAGGGAAGCAACTTTTAATATCCCAAGATAACGTTTAACTGATCATGAATTTACATAACTCTGTCCATGAGATGAATACTCCAGCTGGCTGTAATAATTGAAATATCACATCAAACTAAAGTACTAACAATTTTAATCACAGTTTTTGACTGTACTGAATCAACTATACAGCTAAAATTATCCAATTTCAAAAACAACTGATTCTATGTATAATTATCTAACTATGCAACTAATTGGCTCTGTTCGTAATCACTCAACTTTACAACTAACTGGTTCTGTCTGAAATCATTCAGTTATGCAGCTAGCTGGTTCTGTTTGTAATTACTTAACTACACAACTAACTGTTTTTGGTTTTAGTCACTTAATTACACAACTACCTGACTCTCTCTATAATTACACAACTACCTGATTCTTTCTATAATTACACAACTACCTGACTCTTTCTATAATTACACAACTACCTGACTCTCTCTATAATTACACAACTACCTGACTCTCTCTATAATTACACAACTACCTGACTCTCTGTATAATTACTCAACTATCTAGCTAACTGGTTCTGTCTGTAATCACTCAACTATATAACTAACTAGTTCTGCCTAAAATCAGTCAATTAATTATGCAGCAAACTGGTACTGTCTATAATCACTCTACCAGACAACTTATGGGTTCTGTCCATAATCACTCTACTCCACAACTAACTAGTTCTCTCTGTTATTATTCAACTACATAACTAACTGGTTTTGTCCATAATCACTCTACTCCATAACTAACTAGTTCTCTCTGTTATTCTTCAACTATATAACTAACTGGTTCTGTCTATAATCACTCTACCAGGCAACTTATGGGTTCTGTCCATAATCACTCTACTCCACAACTAACTAGTTCTCTCTGCTATTATTCAACTATATAAATAACTGGTTCTGTTTATAATTATTGAACTACCCATAAACTTAAGTGAGTATTATTACATCTTATGGTTTCATAACTTGTAGAAGTTCTAGGTTTCAGTTGAACAATGTATATGTATATGTATATCAAAACTAACTGGTTTTGATGAAACATTAATTGTACAGCTAACTGACTCTCACTTAAATCACTGACTATACAGCTAACTGGTTTTGATGAAACATTAATTGTACAGCTAACTGACTCTCACTTAAATCACTGACTATACAACTAACTGGTTTTAATGAAACATTAATTGTACAGGTAATTGGTTCTCACTTAAATCACAGATTATACAACTAACTGGTTTTGATGAAACATTAATTGTGCAGCTACCTGGTTCTCACTTAAATCACTGATTATACAACTAACTGGTTTTGGTGAAACATTAATTGTGCAGCTAACTGGTTCTCTCTTAAATGACTGACTATACAATTAACTGATTTTGATGAAACATTAATTGTACAGCTAACTGGTTCTCACTTAAATCACTGACTATACAACTATCTGGTTTTGATGAAACATGAACACTATATAGTTTTGGTAAACACCTATCTATTCAGATAACTGGTTTTGAGTGGAAATAGAATTATAAAATTAATCAAATGTGCATGTGGCCAACCACTTTGACCAACTATATATTGGACACAGAACGTTTACTTATAATTCCAATTTACTGTGGGACATAGTTATAGTAATGTGTACAAATTTGTTGTAGAAAACAAATCTGATATTTTGTGAAAGTGTTTGTACTCCAGATATGTGTGGTAATTAACTGCATCATTCTTATCCAGGCTCTGATGAGTGTTTGAAGAATAACAATTATTTTGTTGATCATACAGTTTAAATATTATTTTTATTTTACTTCCAGAACCTTTTAAATTGACATCTACAGTGATATTTTTCTACTATCACTGGTATTTACTCTCCTCTACCAGGAACTGTATCAGTAATGTAGGGTAAAATGAATAGTTGATGTGTTTGTTATCAAATACATAATAACATGTTCAATGGAACTCTGTAAAAGGTTGTGGCATGCCTAATTGAACCCCATCTGTCACATGGGATTAACAAATGAACTAACATGAGGAAATACAAGTTTGTTAAAGAGTTTAAAAGATCTTTGAGTTATTACAGTGGGAACATTCACTCTATTTTAGATTGAAGAAAATACCCGACTCCTTGCAGACCAGCTAAGTCAGATTCCGAGTAGCAGCACTAGCAGTATTGACAGCGTTGGCCAGGTACCATGTGGAGAGGTCTTGATGCATGGGGTTACTCCAGTTTCACCTGGAAGGCCTAGTCCTCTGGATAGGTGGAAAGGAGGAGCCAGGAAAGCTCTTCTGCAGTGGGTTAAGAACAGCATCAGCCAGTAATTATTATTTATACTGTTACAGAGGTAACCTGTGGGTTAAGAACAGCATCAGCCAGTAATTATTATTTATACTGTTACAGAGGTAACTTGTGGGTTAAGAACAGCATCAGCCAGTAATTATTATTTATACTGTTACAGAGGTAACCTGTGGGTTAAGAACAGCATCAGCCAGTAATTATTATTTATACTGTTACAGAGGTAACTTGTGGGTTAAGAACAGCATCAGCCAGTAATTATTATTTATACTGTTACAGAGGTAACCTGTGGGTTAAGAACAGCATCAGCCAGTAATTATTATTTATACTGTTACAGAGGTAACTTGTGGGTTAAGAACAGCATCAGCCAGTAATTATTATTTATACTGTTACAGAGGTAACCTGTGGGTTAAGAACAGCATCAGCCAGTAATTATTATTTATACTGTTACAGAGGTAACTTGTGGGTTAAGAACAGCATCAGCCAGTAATTATTATTTATACTGTTACAGAGGTAACCTGTGGGTTAAGAACAGCATCAGCCAGTAATTATTATTTATACTGTTACAGAGGTAACCTGTGGGTTAAGAACAGCATCAGCCAGTAATTATTATTTACTACTCTTGTACTATTACAGAGTTAATCTCATAACAGTTGCATGATTACAAAGTTAAGTTTTTTATCAATTTTATTTGCACGGATGGGGTTAAAATCATAATTTTGGAGTACATTGTTCATCTGAAACATTGTTGCACCTTGTCTTTTAGGGTAAAATTTGTTCTGATGAACTGTGTCAATATTCAGGAATAAAAAAACATGAACGATATTTTTAAGCAATGTTGTTATATTTGTTTTTTTATTATATGAAGAATTAGATAATTTTTTTCAATTTAATTTGAACAGACTTTTTGAGATATTTTTCAAAATACCACTTCATAACACTGTATTGAATTTCATGAATTATTTTCTCAATGATACCACATAATCATACCACAGGTCTTGTCTTTTATATCTTTCTAGTTAGTTCTAGAAGTGGGTGGTTTGATTATATGATAGGTCGTGTCTTTCCAGTTTGTTCTAGACCAAAGATAATGTTTTTACAGTTAGTTGTATATCGACCACAGACAACACACTTTCAGTTAATTCCATACCACACATAATGTCTTTCCATTAGTTATATATAGACCACAGATAAGATACCTTCAGTTAATTCTAAACCACAAATAATGTATTTCCAGTTAGGTATGGACCACAGTTAATATATTACCAGTTAGTTCAAGATCACAGCTTCCAGTTATTTATAAACCATAGATAATAAACATGTAAATGAATTTCTTGTACAAGTATTTTATTTGAGGTTTATAATTTAGTTAGTTATAAACCTCAAATAATGGATATCTAGTCAGTTCTAGACCACAGTTAATATATACTTTGATTCTAGACCACAGATTTAGTATTTCCAGTTAGCTTTATAACTGAATGCTGTAATCTGAACCACTGTAAGTTTGTTTTTGCCTACTTCAGGAGATTTGGAATCCAGGTGAATGATTTTGGACCCAGCTGGAGAGATGGAATGGCATTCCTAGCTATCATTGATAAGATTCGACCTGGTTTGATTAATATGGAGGCCGTTCGACAGATGTCAAATCGAGATCGGCTCAACATGGCCTTCAACATAGCTGAATCTGTGCTAGGTATTGCAAGGCTTCTTGATGCTGAAGGTGAGCTACTTCTAAAGATAGACAAACGTTTGTATTTTGTTTACTGTTTTCCATGCTGTTTACATGTTCCAATTGTTTTATTACTTCCTTTGTTATACAATATTTGATACAGAGCTCCTTTAAATATGGTGGCTATAGACCATCCAGATGAAAACTCTGCTGTAATGTATGTGTCACAGTTCTTACACAAGTACCTGTAACTGTATAATTGTTTCTGATTTATTGAGTTTTTCTCAATGGATATTGATGTAGAGCATCTTGATGAAAACTCTGTTGTAATGTTTGTGTCACAGTTCTTACATAAGTACCAGTAAATGTATGATTGTTTCTGATTTATTGAGTTTTTCTCGATAGATATTGATGTAGAACATCGTGATGAAAGCTCTGTTGTAATATATGTGTCACAGTTCTTACATAAGTACCAGTAAATGTTTAATTGTTTCTGATTTATTGAGTTTTTCTCAATGGATATTGATGTAGAGCATCTTGATGAAAACTCTGTTGTAATGTTTGTGTCACAGTTCTTACATAAGTACCAGTAAATGTATGATTGTTTCTGATTTATTGAGTTTTTCTTGATAGGTATTGATGTAGAACATCGTGATGAAAGCTCTGTTGTAATGTATGTGTCACAGTTCTTACATAAGTACCAGTAAATGTATGATTGTTTCTGATTTATTGAGTTTTTCTCGATAGATATTGATGTAGAACATCGTGATGAAAGCTCTGTTGTAACGTATGTGTCACAGTTCTTACATAAGTACCAATAAATGTATGATTGTTTCTGATTGAGTTTTTCATGATAGATATTGATGTAAATCATTCTGATAAAAATTCTGTTGTAATGTATGTGTCACAGTTGCTACATAAGTACCAGTAACTGTATAATTGTTTCTAATTTGTTGAGATTTTCTTGACAGATATTGATGTAGACCATCCTGATGAAAAGTCTCTCATGACGTATGTGTCACAGTTCTTACACAAATACCCAGAAACTTATGCACAGCCTGAACAGGAACTGATGGCAGTTCCACCATCCTCAGTTCAACAAGATGATACCACAACTCTGAATAGGTGGCTAGACCATGCAGAAACTGTTCTTATGATTCTCAATAAGCCTGTCACAAATCACTTGGAAGAATACAGGGTAAGATGTTTCCCATGAAAATATTTAACATATCAAGTCTTAATTTGAGTGACAGTGTTGTTACATGCTAGAAATACTCTCTGAATTCTACAGTTTGTACATTACTTAGTTTAAACTAGAGTTGGATGGATTAGTTTGTGACAACAACATTCTATATATTGAACATTACCTAGCTTAAGCCAGGGTTAGGTAGGTTTGGTTGAGATAATAATATTCCATATTTTGTACATTATTTAAATCAGAGTTAGTCAGGATAGTTTGTGACAACAGTATTTTATATTTTGTACATTATTTAAAGCAGAGTTAGTCAGGATAGTTTGTGACACCAATATTTTGTATTTTGTACAATATTTAAAGCAGAGTTAGTCAAGATAGTTTGTGACAACAGCATTTTATATTTTGTACATTATTTTAAGCAGAGTTAGTCAGGATAGTTTGTGACAACAGCATTTTATATTTTGTACATTATTTAAACCAGAGGTAGCCAGGATAGTTTATGACAACAGTATTTTATATTTTGTACATTACATAGCTTAAACCAAAGTTAGGTAGTTCTGGTTGTGATAACTGTATAATTTATTTTTATGTTACCTCGTTTAAACAAGACTTAACTATGTAAGGATGTGGTAACTGTTATTTTATTTTATAGATTACATAATTTAAACATCACTAATTCTAATTAATTTGTGATAGAACTTTTTTTAGATTTATCTTCCTTCAAAACATTATTCAAAAGATTTGTTATTCTTAATGTATGATTTAAAATATATATTTGAACATACCATATTTAATGAATGGTTTTGATGGCTAAATTATTTAGTTATAATCACTAAAACCCGTATAAATTAGGATTTGTTTACTCGTAACAGTACACAAAACAAATTTTAATCTTTAGTTTGTGTATCACAAATATATGTACACCTAATTTAATTTAAATTCATTAAGTTACTTTCATGTCAACAAAGAAATAACTTATTGTTTAACAATGTAAGCTCCTGTTTTATTGTTTTAGCAATACAAAGATTTTCTGAACGAAATGGAAACAAAGAGAACACTGTATAATCAGCTGTGTAATAAAGTAACAAAGAAAACAGCAGATCCAGGGTTGGTTAGCATGTGGCCTGCACTGGACCAGCGTTGGAAACAACTTGAAACTAATATGGTCAGGTGGAGATGGAAATTGGATTGTTCTCTACCTGGCCGTTTAGGTCAGCTGGGAGAGTGGTTAAATCAAGCTGAGCAGCGACTCACTGGTGAGGTTTTACCACGTGGTAAATTTGAAGATATGTCAAACATAATTGCTATGAAATTAAATGAGTACAAGGTAAGTAATTCTTATGTGTCTCATGAAGTATTCTAAGTGTAAAAATTATAACAATTTATGATGTGTAGATATTTACAAGCAATTCTACCGATCTGTTTCACCTTACTTCACATTAGCTAAAAAGTATACTAATTACTACAGTGTTTTGATGTGTATCTAAGAAGTATACTAATTAGTACAGTGTTTTGATGTGTATGTAAGAAGTATACTAATTAGTACAGTGTTTTGATGTGTACGTAAGAAGTATACTAACTACTACAGTGTTTTGATGTGTATGTGAGAAGTATACTAATTAGTACAGTGTTTTGATGTGTATGTAAGAAGTATACTTATTAGTATTGTGTTTTGATGTGTATGTGAGAAGTATACTAACTACTACAGTGTTTTGATGTGTATGTGAGAAGTATACTAATTAGTACAGTGTTTTGATGTGTATGTAAGAAGTATACTAATTAGTACAGTGTTTTGATGTGTATGTAAGAAGTATACTAATTAGTACAGTGTTTTGATGTGTATGTAAGAAGTATACTTATTAGTATTGTGTTTTGATGTGTATGTGAGAAGTATACTAACTACTACAGTGTTTTGATGTGTATGTGAGAAGTATACTAACTACTACAGTGTTTTGATGTGTATGTGAGAAGTATACTAACTACTACAGTGTTTTGATGTGTATGTAAGAAGTATACTAATTAGTACAGTGTTTTGATGTGTATGTAAGAAGTATACTAATTAGTACAGTGGTTTGATGTGTATGTAAGAAGTATACTAATTAGTACAGTGTTTTGATGTGTATGTAAGAAGTATACTAATTAGTACAGTGTTTTGATGTGTATGTAAGAAGTATACTAATTAGTACAGTGTTTTGATGTGTATGTAAGAAGTATACTAATTAGTACAGTGTTTTGATGTGTAAGTAAGAAGTATACTAATTAGTACAGTGGTTTGATGTGTATGTAAGAAGTATACTAATTAGTACAGTGTTTTGATGTGTATGTAAGAAGTATACTAATTAGTACAGTGTTTTGATGTGTATGTAAGAAGTATACTAATTAGTACAGTGGTTTGATGTGTATGTAAGAAGTATACTAATTAGTACAGTGTTTTGATGTGTAAGTAAGAAGTATACTAATTAGTACAGTGTTTTGATGTGTATGTAAGAAGTATACTAATTAGTACAGTGGTTTGATGTGTATGTAAGAAGTATACTAATTAGTACAGTGGTTTGATGTGTATGTGAGAAGTATACTAATTAGTACAGTGTTTTGATGTGTATGTAAAAAGTATACTTAATTTTACAGAAGGTAATTACAATATATTAAAATAATTTTTGATATCAAAATTTCCAAATCACTTGAGAAATACAGGTAATATAAAATTATCGTGGACAGCATGAATTAGAACCATGTTTTTTCATTGGATGGTGTTTAGTAGTGTATTTGATATCATTTAAAATTGATTACTCTTGCAAAGGGTGTGTAAATATGTAAGCTATTCAGACAGTCAGATATCAAAGGTGTTTTCAGAAGAGGGATTTAGAATGTTAAAAATTAAGACTCTTCTTACACTGAATAGCCTTAGAAAACAAAGGATTAACATGAAGGACAAGGGCCATCCAGAAAGAGAACTAAAACAACAAGTGATTTGTCAGTTTCAGTAAGTAAAGTGTGGAAAGTAATAACCCACAAAGAAAAACGTGAGTTCCAAAGGCTGTCTTCATGTTCCCTTCAACAGTACATAAGATAGTTAAAAATGATGTTCATCAAGAAGAGCTACACAAAGTGTACACAAGGTGTTTCCATAACATATGCAGGAATGGAAGACTAGCTTTAGAAAACTAGATGGAAGAGAATGGTAGTGTGTGTTTGCACTTGACAATACATGTGTGTGTGTGTGCCCTTACAGCTGTAATGTGGCATTTTATTCACATCTGTTAGTGAAAAATATATCCTAAATGATTTACTAACTTTTCCGTGTGTGTGAGTGTCAGTGTGTCAAAGTGGGAATTATATAAAGTATATTCTGTAAAATCGTTGTGTAGTAAATCATTACATTGTTAAATGATATAAAGTATATTCTGTAAAATCGTTGTGTAGTGAATCATTACATTGTTAAATGCTACATAATATCTTCAGGTATTTGATAATAACTCAATGGTTCCATTTTAGATATTCTTTCAAGATTTACAAGGAGTCCAGCAAGTTTTCCGACAACTTCAGTCTTCTCCAGAAGTGGGTTCTGTTCCACCAGACCATCTGCAAGACCTGAACCAGAGGCTGGATCGTGTGTCAGTTCTTGCCCACCAGCGTAGATCCTTACTACTCTTTGAAGAACAGAAATACAATATATTAGAATTTGTGTCAACAGTTGAAAACAAGCTCAGAGAGTGGGATATCAAATATGGTTATCATACAGAAGTGGAAGGACTGCTTAATGTCTACAAGGTAGTGTTTAACCACTGTTAAATCTTCTGTTTAGCTATATTCGTTTATTATGGTATTATAAAGTGCATGAACAAGTGTGATTTCTTTGGTACAACAATATCACTGTAGTTTAGTAGCATAAAGCTAGAAGCTAAGAGATACATCTGTGATTTGCTCAAGGTGTATGGACATTAATTTATTTACCAAACAAATTGTATGCTCTTATTTGTATTTCTAATGAATGAAATAAATATTCTTGAAGACAGTGATGTAAATTGAGAATGAATTTTCACAAATCCAGCTAATAAGATTAACATTTAAGTGATAGAATCAATTATTTTGAAACTTTGCATTATTCACTTAATGAGATGGAGTTCTTGATTTATTTGTGTATATATTAAATTAATCTACATACATATTAGACTGATTTATCTATATATATGTATCAGTCATATTTGGAATAATTTAATTGGGTTTAATGTGTTCACACTTCCCATAAACCCTTACAATTACTGATTACCAGAAGAAGACAGTCCTTCAAACAAGATGCTTCTGCATAGCAAGGCATACTCTGGAACCATCTAACATATGTATTTTAATCCCATCTTTCTGTGTGTTATTATTAGCATTTAACATACAGATCAAGAAATGTATTTTTGTAAGCCTTCTATCACAGATGTATTTAAAATCCTGTTATCTTGTTTTGCCTCTTTTGTAATTAAGATACCTCTTCTATCTGTTAAATAGATGGAAAATTATTCTAGTGTAATGTGGTTTTTAAAAACATGAACAAGTTTCTTAAAATCAGAAAGGGTATGACATTACCCTTTGCACCCTTGTTCTGCCAGATTCTTCTTCATCTAAGCTATTCAGTTATTAAAGTTTTGCTGTAGAACTAGAAGACATCAGAAGGTTATGTTTATTTATTTATTATAGTTTTAATGTATCTGTTTGTGTATATTTTATGATACTAATAATTGAAGAAATCAGGTTCTATTATTTTGAAACAGTGTAATCTAATCTTTCATATCAAATCATGTCAGTATGCAGTGTTTATGATCATGTAGCTTCAACACTGGTGTTATGTGTTCTTACAACAATGTAGTTGCAATATTGGTGCATTAGCTGTTATGGAATGTGTGATTTTATGACAATTTAACTAAAATATTATCAAAATATGTGTTGTTGTTAAAATGTTTGATTTTTATTACAATGCAACTAAACGATTGGTGAGTTACTTGTAATTTGTTAAATTTAATATTAAAAGGAATACAACATTAAAATATTACACAACAAATAGATATTAAAAATAGGGACTTGCCATAAAATGATTCTACACATGTTTTGATTCAGTCTACAATATGAGATGTTTTCACTAAATGTTCGATATTTTTATACCTTGTTTTTATGTTCCTTCATCCTTCAATTTAAATTTCTACGTTTGTACGATGTAAACTCAACCACAGATACAATGAATTTTGTTAATGCCATATTTATCAATTTGTTCTATCTTTTGTACAAGTGAAGAATATTTAACTTTCAACATGTAGAGAAATGTTACGTTACGTTGGGTATATTTGATCACACTATTACTTATTTTTATTGACAAGGCTTGAACATATGGTAAACAGATTCTCATATTAGTTACCTTACATTTTCACGCTAGTTACCTTACATTCTCACGCTAGTTACCTTACATTCTCACGTTCGTTACCTTACATTCTCACGTTCGTTACCTTACATTCTCACGCTAGTTACCTTACATTCTCACGCTAGTTACCTTACATTCTCACGCTAGTTACCTTACATTCTCACGCTAGTTACCTTACATTCTCACGCTTAGTTTTCTTACATTCTCACGCTAGTTACCTTACATTCTCACGCTAGTTACCTTACATTCTCACGTTAGTTACCTTACATTCTCACGCTAGTTACCTTACATTCTCACACTAGTTACCTTACATTCTCACGCTAGTTACCTTACATTCTCACGCTAGTTTTCTTACATTCTCACGCTGGTTACCTTACATTCTCACGCTTAGTTACCTTACATTCACGTTGGTTTTCTTACATTCTCACGCTTGGTTACCTTACATTCTCCGTTGGTTACCTTACATTCTCACGTTGGTTTTCTTACATTCTCACGCTGGTTACCTTACATTCTCACGCTAGTTACCTTACATTCTCACGTTAGTTACCTTACATTCTCATGTTAGTTACCTTACATTCTCACGTTCGTTACCTTACATTCTCACGCTAGTTACCTTACATTCTCACACTAGTTACCTTACATTCTCACGCTAGTTACCTTACATTCTCACGCTAGTTACCTTACATTCTCACGCTTAGTTTTCTTACATTCTCACGCTTAGTTACCTTACATTCTCACGCTAGTTACCTTACATTCTCACGTTAGTTTTCTTACATTCTCACGCTAGTTAACTTACATTCTCACGTTAGTTACCTTACATTCTCACGTTAGTTACCTTACATTCTCACGCTAGTTACCATACATTCTCACGCTAGTTACCTTACATTCTTACAGTAGTTACCTTACATTCTCACGTTCGTTACCTTACATTCTCACGTTCGTTACCTTACATTCTTACAGTAGTTACCTTACATTCTCACGTTCGTTACCTTACATTCTCACGCTAGTTACCTTACATTCTCACGCTAGTTACCTTACATTCTCACGCTAGTTACCTTACATTCTCACGCATTAGTTACCTTACATTCTCACGCTAGTTACCTTACATTCTCACGTTAGTTTTCTTACATTCTCACGCTAGTTACCTTACATTCTCACGCTAGTTACCTTACATTCTCACGTTAGTTTTCTTACATTCTCACGCTAGTTACCTTACATTCTCACGCTAGTTACCTTACATTCTCATGCTAGTTACCTTACATATTCACGTTAGTTACCTTACATTCTCACGCTAGTTACCTTACATTCTTACGTTCGTTACCTTACATATTCACGTTAGTTACCTTACATTCTCACGCTAGTTACCTTACATTCTTATGTTTGTTACCTTACATTCTCATGTTAGTTACCTTACATTCTCACGCTAGTTTTCTTACATTCTCACGATAGTTACCTTACATTCTCACACTATTTATCATGTAAAATTTTGTCATTGTTTTCTGTTTAATTGTAAATAGGTGTGTTGCACAAGTGTTGTTTTTATATTATTTCATTTGTTCAATATTTTTATTTTTTATTACAATTCTACTAAAAGGCTAATCAGTTATGGATTATGAAGTGTGGGTTTTATGATGACACAACTAAAAGTAAAGAATGTTAGATTATATGTGCTATCAACCATATTATTTATATGGCAATGTATCTACAAGCTTGGTGGGTTATATGTTGTCAACTGTGTGACTTCTACCACAATGGATCTACAAGATTGGTGGGTTATATGTTGTCAGCTGTGTGATTTCTACCACAATGTATCTACAAGATTGGTGTGTTAATAAATGTGTTTACATATTTTTTCTATACAGGATTTTGTAGAAAAAAGAAATATATTTCAAGAATTTGAACAATCTTATGCAGCTTTACAAAATGCAGCTGAAACTTGTCAGAGAACTGGAACATCTGGTTAGTTAGTTATTGTTACATTGAAGACTATTTAACACATTGATAACAATTGTTTTTTCTCATAATGATTTATTAGCATGCATAACGTTATGTAATACATTAACTGTAATTGTTTTTTTAGTACATCTGAGGTTGTGTTAGACCTTGAATAAAATAATTTGTTAGCACATATAAAGTTGTATATGACCTTGATTGTGATGGTTTTTTTACTACATATAAAGTTGTGTAAGATGTGGACGTTATATAATTTATTAGTATAAATAAGGTTGTATAAGACATTAATTTAATAGTTTATTAGATCTGTTTTTGAGGCTGTTTTTGATGAAAGTGTTGCTGGTTTGGTTTGTAATTCTACTATCAGTTTTTATTGTCTAATTAGATTTCAAGGGAACCGAAAACATGGGGAAATTTTTAAATGACATTCATGATCGATGGAATGTTATTTCAATAAAACTCCGGACAACTGGAAATACCCTTTATGATGTTGTTGGTCACTGGGAACAGTTCACAGCAGGCTTTGGTCCATTAGTTAATTGGTTGGGTCAAGCAGAAATAACAGTAAATCTATCTGAGGATGACAAATTGGTAAGTCAATTGTTTGTTTTGCTAGAACTTGTAAAAGTATGATGGAGGGGGTAAAATATCAGAATTAGGATGTGATTGGATACACCTACAAAACGTTTTTAGCTGTTAGAAAACTTTCAAGATAAGAGTTCTTTGATTTAAGTCAAACCAATAAATGTTTTTTTTTGTTTTTTTTAAGGAATTTTTCCAGGATATACCTGCATGGCAGGAAAAGAAAATAAGGTTAGTTGAAACAGGTGAATATTTGATGGCAACATGTCGTGATAACGTTGCTCAGAAACTGAAGACTCAAATTGCTGACGTCAACCATCGATGGGATAAGTTGTTTCCTCAAGTAAGTGGAAAATTCTAACTGATTCCTGATAGTTTCATAATCTGAAATTGATTGTTAATTTTTATATCACTTTATAATACACTAATTTACGTTTATATAATTAATAATGAATAGTATTTTTTTATATTGCTTTATAATACACTATTTTTATATAATTAATAATACATAGTATTGTTTTTATATTACTTTATAATATACTATTGTATGTTTATATAATTAATAATACATAGTATTGTATTTATATTACTTTATAATACACTAATTTATGTTTATATAATTAATAATACATAGTATTGTTTTTATATTACTTTATAATACACTAATTTATGTTTATATAATTAATCATACTGTTTTTTGTGTTATTTCTTAACACAGGTACTTATGTTTATATAATTAATAATCAATAGTATTGTTTCTTTATGTTATTTCTTAACACAGGTACTTATGTCTGTATAATTAATAATCAATAGTATTGTTTTTATGTTACTTTTTAACACAGGTACTTATGTCTGTATAATTAATAATCAATAGTATTGTTTCTTTATGTTACTTTTTAACACAGGTACTTATGTCTGTATAATTAATAATCAATAGTATTGTTTCTTTATGTTACTTTTTAACACAGGTACTTATGTCTGTATAATTAATAATCAATAGTATTGTTTTTTATGTTACTTTTTAACACAGGTACTTATGTCTGTATAATTAATAATCAATAGAATTGTTTCTTTATGTTACTTTTTAACACAGGTACTTATGTCTGTATAATTAATAATCAATAGTATTGTTTCTTTATGTTACTTTTTAACACAGTTACTTATGTCTGTATAATTAATAATCAATAGTATTGTTTTTTATGTTACTTTTTAACACAGGTACTTGTGTCTGTATAATTAATAATTGATAGTACTGATTTCTTTGTGTGTTACTTTTTAACACAGTTATGTTTATATGATAAATGCATGTGATATATGTTCTTGTTATTTACTACATTTTCAAAATCATTTCCTATTAGTTTAAATAACTGTGATTATAGCATAACTTCATCTGTGTTTTATAAATCTCTTGTTATCCTGCTCTATGAAGTATGTTATTAGTAGTATTACTGTCGAAACTTTCTTCTTGTGTTAGTAACGACTAACGTTGTTGATTATTGTTTTGTATAACTAAGTAATAACTAAGGTTTTCAAACCTGACAGTATACTCTGGTTTTATATCTGCTTAAATAAAATAATATGATGGCTGAGATGATAATCATTGAATCATGGTGATATTCATTTGGTTAATATCTACTGTAGTAACCTTTAGCCAAGCTAAAGTTTTGTTGTTTTACATTAGATTCAAGACTACCTGTTTGCTGGAGAAAAAAAAACTAAAGCCTTGACGGCTGTTTCAGAAAAGACATGGAAAAGCTTCAACAGTGGCTACAGAATACTTTAGTCTTGCTGTCTTCTCCAGTGGACTGTGTCCCTAAAGAATTAATGGAGAAATCAAATAAAATCAAAGTAAGATTTTTCTGTTAGCCGTAACCCTACAGATTTAGTAAAGAAATCTAACATAGTTAGGTTTAATTTTCCTAGTGACTGTGTCTCAGTATTTAATAAAGAAATCAAACAAAAGTCAAGGTTGCTTCTTCTGTTGTGTGACCCTACAGATTTAGTAAAGAAATCAAACATAGTTAGGTTTAATTTTCCTATTGACTGTGTCTCAGCATTTAATAAAGAAATCAAACAAAAGTCAAGGTTGCTTCTTCTGTTGTGTGACTCTGCAGATTTAGTAAAGAAATCAAACATAGTTAGGTTTAATTTTCCTATTGAATGTGTCTCAGCATTTAATAAAGAAATCAAACAAAAGTCAAAGTTGCTTCTTCTGTTGTGTGTCTCTGCAGATTTAGTAAAGAAATCAAACATAGTTAGGTTTAATTTTCCTAGTGACTGTGTCTCAGCATTTAATAAAGAAATCAAACAAAAGTCAAGGTTGCTTCTTCTGTTGTGTGACTCTGCAGATTTAGTAAAGAAATCAAACATAGTTAGGTTTAATTTTCCTATTGACTGTGTCTCAGCATTTAATAAAGAAATCAAACAAAAGTCAAAGTTGCTTCTTCTGTTGTGTGTCTCTGCAGATTTAGTAAAGAAATCAAACATAGTTAGGTTTAATTTTCCTATTGACTGTGTCTCAGCATTTAATAAAGAAATCAAACAAAAGTCAAGGTTGCTTCTTCTGTTGTGTGTCTCTGCAGATTTAGTAAAGACATCTAACATAGTTAGGTTTAATTTTCCTAGTGACTGTGTCTCAACAGTTAATGAAGAAATCAAACAAAAGTCAAGGTTGCTTCTTCTGTTGTGTGTCTCTGCAGATTTAGTAAAGCAATCTAACATAGTTAGGTTTAATTTTCCTAGTGACTGTGTCTCAGCATTTAATAAAGAAATCTAACATAGTTAGGTTTAATTTTCCTAGTGACTGTGTCTCAACATTTAATAAAGAAATCTAACATAGTTAGGTTTAATTCTCCTATTGACTGTGCCCCTTTAGTTAATAAAGAAATCTAACATAGTTAGGTTTAATTTTCCTAGTGACTGTGTCTCAGCATTTAATAAAGAAATCTAACATAGTTAGGTTTAATTTTCCTAGTGACTGTGTCTCAACATTTAATAAAGAAATCTAACATAGTTAGGTTTAATTTTCCTAGTGACTGTGTCTCAGCATTTAATAAAGAAATCTAACATAGTTAGGTTTAATTTTCCTAGTGACTGTGTCTCAGCATTTAATAAAGAAATCTAACATAGTTAGGTTTAATTTTCCTAGTGACTGTGTCTCAACATTTAATAAAGAAATCAAACATAGTTGGGTTTAATTCTCCTATTGACTGTGCCCCTTTAGTTAATAAAGAAATCTAACATAGTTAGGTTTAATTTTTCCTAGTGACTGTGTCTCAGCATTTAATAAAGAAATCTAACATAGTTAGGTTTAATTTTCCTAGTGACTGTGTCTCAGCATTTAATAAAGAAATCTAACATAGTTAGGTTTAATTTTCCTAGTGACTGTGTCTCAACATTTAATAAAGAAATCTAACATAGTTAGGTTTAATTTTCCTAGTGACTGTGTCTCAGCATTTAATAAAGAAATCTAACATAGTTAGGTTTAATTTTCCTAGTGACTGTGTCTCAACATTTAATAAAGAAATCTAACATAGTTAGGTTTAATTTTCCTAGTGACTGTGTCTCAACATTTAATAAAGAAATCTAACATAGTTAGGTTTAATTTTCCTAGTGACTGTGTCTCAACATTTAATAAAGAAATCTAACATAGTTAGGTTTAATTTTCCTAGTGACTGTGTCTCAACATTTAATAAAGAAATCTAACATAGTTAGGTTTAATTCTCCTATTGACTGTGCCCCTTTAGTTAATAAAGAAATCAAGCTAAAGTCATAGTTGATTCTTCTGTTGGCTGTGTCCCTGAGCAGTTTGTTAACAATTAAATAGGGTAAGGGAAGTTCTCTGAGTTAAATGAATGTTTCACTTCATGCTTGCAAACTTCTATCACCAAGTATGAATTACTACTGAAACTTCCTGTTGATAATTCTTATGCATGTTTGTTACAATTTACAAATAACACTTTTACTGGCATATATAGATGACCAGTTAGCCTTTAGAGATTGCTTATGAAATGTTCAATAATTAAACTAATAATCAGTGATGATGAGAGAACCCGCTTATAGAGAAAAATATATATGTAAAAAAGCTGGATTGAGTTGAGACAATTTTTTTATGTAGAGGAGCGAACAACATTTCGACCTTCTTCAGTCATTGTCAGGGTCACAAAGAAAAAGAGGTAACTGACCGATAGCTGACTACATGTTTGAAGGCGGTTGTGTAACTGAGTGTAGGAATGTAGAGGGCGTGCTTAGATGTTTGATTTTATTTATTAATATAGGTATGAAGGTGTTCCTTTGTATTGGTTTATTTTGGGCTTGAGTTGTTGTATAACTAAGGCTTCTTTAATTTTGCATTTGTTTATGTTTGTTTCTTTATTTAGTATTTTGGTGTTTTCTATGGTTATGTTGTGTTTGTTTGATTTGAAGTGTTTGAAAACGTGTGAAGGTGACTTTTTGTGTTCTTTGAATCTAGTTTCCATTTTTCTACTTGTTTCTCCAATATAGAAGTCGTGGAAGTTATCACATTGTATTTTATAAATAATGTTGGTGTAGTGTTTGCAGTGTAGTTTTTACATAGTATAGACCTCAGTTTTGTGCCTGTTTTTTGAATAAATGTTGTATTAACTGGAATGTCATATTTTGTTACTAGTTTTTGCCAAATGTTGGTTATTTTTATGCTGATGTCGGGAATATATGGTGTGCAGCAGTATATGGTTTCTTGATTTTTTAAATCATGGGATATATTTATTTTTGTTAGTTGATTTTGCTTTCTGTCTTGGTGTGTGCATATAATGTTTTCTACGGTTTGTGGAGGAAACTGATTGATGTTGATGAAGTATTGTTGTATTTTGTCTAATTTGTCATTAATTTGTTAACACTTTTTCTTTGTGAACCTGACGATGACCGAAGAAGGTTGAAACGTTGTTCACTCCTCTACATAAAAAAATGTTTTTCAACCCAAACCAGCCATTTTTACATATATAATTTAACTAATGATACTAGTAGTAAGTTGTTGTGAATCACCTACAGTGATACTCATTGCTTACAGAAATAAAGAATTTATTATGTCATAGTAATGACATAACAGAATGTAATGTTGTGACATAATATTCAGCCAGGATGCAAATACTTCATGTGAATATTAGTCACAAGACCTGAAAGGCAAATGATTAGGTATTTTGTTGTAGTTTGTAGTCTTACTTCATTACCAACTGCCTCGCTGTAACAAGAATATATTCAGTGGACCAATGGTATAGACAGGAATAAACATTTACAAATGTACCAACCACTTTATTGTAACAAGAATATATTCAGTGGACCAATAGGATGAACAGAAATAAACATTTACAAATGTACCAACCACTTTATTGTAACAAGTGAAGTGAAGTCACATTTTCCATATATTCATTTACAAGTGCAGGACAAATGACCATTTATAATAATGCTAGTAGTAATTTATAAGGTGCATTTTATAGTATTAGATGTAAGTTATTATACATGTGTTGTTTTTTATTTGTTAACACCAGTAGTAATTTATGAGGTGTATTTTATACTATTAGATGTAAGTTTTGATACTTGTGTTTATTAAAATTATTGTAAGTTGTGATACATTTTGTTTTTGTTTTTAAATATCGATAATAATTAATATTAACTACATACGTCAGAACTACAATACTACACTAAAGAGAATAGCTAATTAAAGGTTCTCTTGTTATGTTCCTAATTATAAAGATAAATTGCATTAGTTAAGTACCTTTGCTATTAAAGATATTTTCAGTTATGAAATTGAGACATCTAACAGCTCTATCTTTATAATAAAACCTATATATTAAACATTATAACCAGCACTGTTAATTAAAGTAATATTTGAAAAACGTAGAGTGTAGTTATAGAGCTCAAACCCAATGATGGCTTGTTTTGTGGTCTCTTGGAGATTTTGATTTTTACAGAGCTGTGTGTGCAAAACTTGATATAATGTTCTCTAACATCAGCTTGTAGTTTTAGAATGCCAATTAACTTTCTCAAACAGTGTATTTTAGACTAGCAAGACATCTGAGGTAAATTACTGTGACAAGTCAATGGTCAGGTATACAGGACAATATAGAGTATAACAAAAAAAAACTAATTTGTTAAAGTTAAAACGTTTTTAAACTATAATGAATAAATTAACAACTCAAGTGTACATTTAATAACAAGAATATTGACACTTTTTTAATTTGTAACCAAAATGTAATACAGTGATCATACTATTAACTGTGTCTAACTCTTCAAATCCATTACCTTACAACACATGTAGTAACCAGCATTAAGTAAGCACACAATAATAAAACTTGGAAAAGGATGTAACATCCATAGTAAATATGTCAGTTAAAGTAACTGATATAAGTTAACTAATGATAACATTTAGGAAAGGTTGTAACATCTGTGGTAAATATGACAGTTAAAGTAACTGACATACAGTCATGTGAAAAAGTTAGGACACCCTATGAAGGCCTGTGTATTTTTGTAACATTTTTGGATATAGAAATATTTCATCTCAATTTCAACAATACTGAGAGATTATAGGAATATAACTAAACAATTAAAACTGAAGAAAAGACTTTTCAAGATCTTCTGTAAATGTAATTCTATAAAAATGCATATTCTAACTGAGGAAAAAGTTAAGACACCCCCACATGTATTCCCACTTAAATTGGCTCAACTCACACACAGGTGTATCACACCAGGTGCACATGATTAGAAGATCGTTACTCAGCATTTTGAATGAGTCTTGCCCTATTTAAACCTCAGACATTTAGTTTGGTGTGCTCCTGACTGTTGAAGTGAGAGTAAGCACCATGGTGAGAGCAAAAGAGCTGTCTGAGGCCTTCAGAAAGAAAATTGTAGCAGCTTATGAGTCTGGTAAGGGATTTAAAAAGATCCCAAAAGATTTTGAAATCAGCCATTCCACTGTCCGGAAAATAGTCAACAAGTGGAGGGCTTTCAAAACAACTGCCAACATGCCCAGGTCTGGTCGTCCAAGCAAGTTCACCCTGAGAGCAGACTGCAAGATGCTAAAAGAGGTCTCCAAACACCCTAACATGTCATCACAGGACCTACAGCAGGCTCTGGCTACTGTTGATGTGAAAGTGCATGCCTCTACAATCAGAAAGAGACTGCACAAGTTTAACTTGCATGGGTGGTGTGCAAGGAGGAAACCTTTGCTCTCTAAGAGAAATATCAAGGCCAGACTGAAGTTTGCCAGAGAGAATGTAAACAAAGACCAGGACTTTTGGAATAATGTTCTTTGGACAGATCAGTCCAAAATTGAATTATTTGAACACCAGAACAGAGGTCATGTTTGGCGTAAACCAAATACAGCATCCCAGGAAAAGAACCTCATACCAACTGTGAAGCATAGAGGTGGAAGTGTCATGGTTTGGGGCTGCTTTGTTGCAGCAGGACCTAGACAGCTCACAATCATAGAATCCATCATGAATTCTACTGTGTATCAGAGAGTGCTTGAGGATCATGTGAGACCATCTGTAAGAAAATTAAAGCTGAAGTGGAACTGGGCCCTGCAACACGACAGTGACCCAAAACATACCAGTAAGTCCACCAAGGACTGGCTTAAAACTAAGAAATGGAGAGTCCTGGAATGGCCGAGTCAAAGTCCACATCTTAATCCCATTGAGATGCTGTTGGGTGACTAGAAACTGGCTGTACATGAAAGAAACCCCTCAAACATCTCACAGCTGAAAGAATTCTGCGTTGAGGAGTGGGGCAAACTTTCTTCAGACCGATGTCAGAGACTGCTAGATGGCTACAAGAAGCGTCTCACTGCAGTTATTTCAGCCAAAGGAGGTAACACTAGCTATTAGGGGCTAGGGTGTCCTAACATTTTCCTCAGTTAGAATATGCATTTTTGTAGAATTACATCTACAGAAGATCTTGAAAAGTCTTTTCTTCAGTTTTAATTGTTTAGTCATATTCCTATAATCTCTTAGTGTTGTTAAAATTGAGATTAAATATCTATATATCCAAAAATGTTACAAAAATACACAGGCTTTCATAGGGTGTCCTAACTTTTTCACGTGACTGTATGTTAACTAATGATAACACTTATAAAAGTATGTAACATCCATGGTAAATATGACAGTTAAAGTAATTGTTGTAAGTTAACTGATGATAACTCTTAGAAAATGATGTAACATCCATGGTAAGTATGACAGTTAAAGTAACTGGTGTAACTTAACTAATGATAACACCAAGATAAGGATGTAACATCCATGGTAAATGTGACAGTTAAAACTAGAATAGTTTAGTATTATTATGCTGTAATGAATAAAGGTAATACGTATAAGTATAATATTTCTGTCTCGTAATACCAATAGTAATGAAGAGGAAAACAGTAACACTGTTGGAAAATACTGTTCTATTAACAATGTTCTTTATCACTTAAGTGGTACAGTATTCTATTATTAAGGTATGACTAACATGGTGAACATATTTTATGTTGTTACAAATGTCTTCTGGTTTAGCAATCACCAGCTTTATCACTGTTTGGTGCTTCATTAAACAGTTGAAGAGACCTGATATAAGGAGTGTTGTACATATATCATACATGATGTTAGATTTTAGTGTGATAGTACTGTATCTTCCAGTGTATGATTAATTAAGATGTGTTTTGTTAGATGTATTTTATGATGTTAGATACAAGTTTTGATACTGGCTCTTTCTTGTGACTTATGTTGTCAGCTGTGTTTTTGATGATAGAATATATTTTTTGATATTTCTTTAAGTTTTTAAAAGTTACTGTCTTACATTTTTAGCAAGTGCAAGGAGAAATAGGAGATTATGATGGCCTGTATAAGAATATATCTAAGAAGGCTCAAGGGCTTATCAGGGTTCTGAGCCCACCCGAAGTCGAAACTATGATGAGCAACTTGAAGCAGGTGAAGCAAGTGCATCTTTAATCTCAGCTATGTAAACCAACATTAACATTATTCAAACATATCTCAGCTGTGTAAACCAACATTAACATTATTCAAACATATCTCAGCTATGTAAACCAACATTAACATTATTCAAACATATCTCAGTTGTGTAAACCAACATTAACATTATTCAAACATATCTCAGCTGTGTAAACCAACATTAACATTATTCAAACATATCTCAGCTATGTAAACCAACATTAACATTATTCAAACATATCTCAGCTATGTAAACCAACATTAACATTATTCAAACATATCTCGGCTGTGTAAACCAACATTAATATTATTCAAACATATCTCGGCTGTGTAAACCAACATTAACATTATTCAAACATATCTCGGTTGTGTAAAACCAACATTAACATTATTCAAACATATCTCAGCTATGTAAAACCAACATTAACATTATTCAAACATATCTCGGTTGTAAACCAACATTAACATTATTCAAACATATCTCAGTTGTGTAAAACAACATTAACATTATTCAAACATATCTCAGTTGTGTAAACCAACATTAACATTATTCAAACATATCTCAGCTGTGTAAACCAACATTAACATTATTCAAACATATCTCGGCTGTGTGTAAACCAACATTAACATTATTCAAACATATCTCAGCTATGTAAACCAACATTAACATTATTCAAACATATCTCGGTTGTGTAAACCAACATTAACATTATTCAAACATATCTCGGCTGTGTAAACCAACATTAACATTATTCAAACATATCTCGGTTGTGTAAACCAACATTAACATTATTCAAACATATCTCGGCTGTGTAAACCAACATTAACATTATTCAAACATATCTCGGCTTTGTAAACCAACATTAACATTATTCAAACATATCTCGGCTGTGTAAACCAACATTAACATTATTCAAACATATCTCAGTTGTGTAAACCAACATTAACATTATTCAAACATATCTCAGTTGTGTAAACCAACATTAACATTATTCAAACATATCTCAGCTATGTAAACCAACATTAACATTATTCAAACATATCTCAGTTGTGTAAACCAACATTAACATTATTCAAACATATCTCAGTTGTGTAAACAAACATTAACATTATTCAAACATATCTCAGCTGTGTAAACCAACATTAACATTATTCAAACATATCTCAGTTGTGTAAACAAACATTAACATTATTCAAACATATCTCAGCTGTGTAAACCAACATTAACATTATTCAAACATATCTCAGTTGTGTAAACCAACATTAACATTATTCAAACATATCTCAGCTATGTAAACAAACATTAACATTATTCAAACATATCTCAGTTGTGTAAACCAACATTAACATTATTCAAACATATCTCAGTTGTGTAAACCAACATTAACATTATTCAAACATATCTCAGCTATGTAAACCAACATTAACATTATTTAAACATATCTCAGCTGTGTAAACCAACATTAACATTATTCAAACATATCTCAGTTGTGTAAACAAACATTAACATTATTCAAACATATCTCAGCTATGTAAACCAACATTAACATTATTCAAATATATCTCAGCTGTTTAAACCAACATTAACATTATTCAAACATATCTCAGTTGTGTAAACCAACATTAACATTATTCAAACATATCTCAGCTATATAAACAAACATTAACATTATTCAAACATATCTCAGTTGTGTAAACCAACATTAACATTATTCAAACATATCTCAGTTGTGTAAACCAACATTAACATTATTCAAACATATCTCAGTTGTGTAAACCAACATTAACATTATTCAAACATATCTCAGTTGTGTAAAACAACATTAACATTATTCAAACATATCTCAGCTATGTAAACAAACATTAACATTATTCAAACATATCTCAGCTGTGTAAACCAACATTAACATTATTCAAACATATCTCAGCTGTGTAAACCAACATTAACATTATTCAAACATATCTCAGCTGTGTAAAACCAACATTAACATTATTCAAACATATCTCAGCTATGTAAACCAACATTAACATTATTCAAACATATCTCAGCTGTGTAAACCAACATTAACATTATTCAAACATATCTCAGCTGTGTAAACCAACATTAACATTATTCAAACATATCTCAGCTGTGTAAACCAACATTAACATTATTCAAACATATCTCAGCTGTGTAAACCAACATTAACATTATTGAAACATATCTCAGCTGTGTAAACCAACATTAACATTATTCAAACATATCTCAGTTGTGTAAACCAACATTAACATTATTCAAACATATCTCAGTTGTGTAAACAAACATTAACATTATTCAAACATATCTCAGCTATGTAATTCAACATTAACATTATTCAAACATATCTCAGTTGTGTAAACCAACATTAACATTATTCAAACATATCTCAGTTGTGTAAACCAACATTAACATTATTCAAACATATCTCAGTTGTGTAAACCAACATTAACATTATTCAAACATATCTCAGTTGTGTAAACAAACATTAACATTATTCAAACATATCTCAGTTGTGTAAACAAACATTAACATTATTCAAACATATCTCAGCTGTGTAAACCAACATTAACATTATTCAAACATATCTCAGTTGTGTAAACAAACATTAACATTGTTCAAACATATCTCAGTTGTGTAAACAAACATTAACATTGTTCAAACATATCTCAGCTATGTAAACAAACATTAACATTATTCAAACATATCTCAGCTATGCAAACCAACATTAACATTATTCAAACATATCTCAGCTGTGTAAACCAACATTAACATTATTCAAACATATCTCAGTTGTGTAAACAAACATTAACATTGTTCAAACATATCTCAGTTGTGTAAACAAACATTAACATTGTTCAAACATATCTCAGCTATGTAAACAAACATTAACATTATTCAAACATATCTCAGCTATGCAAACCAACATTAACATTATTCAAACATATCTCAGTTGTGTAATTCAACATTAACATTATTCAAACATATCTCAGTTGTGTAAACCAACATTAACATTATTCAAACATATCTCAGTTGTGTAAACCAACATTAACATTATTCAAACATATCTCAGTTGTGTAATTCAACATTAACATTATTCAAACATATCTCAGTTGTGTAAACCAACATTAACATTATTCAAACATATCTCAGTTGTGTAAACCAACATTAACATTATTCAAACATATCTCAGTTGTGTAAACCAACATTAACATTATTCAAACATATCTCAGCTATGCAAACCAACATTAACATTATTCAAACATATCTCAGTTGTGTAATTCAACATTAACATTATTCAAACATATCTCAGTTGTGTAAACCAACATTAACATTATTCAAACATATCTCAGTTGTGTAAACCAACATTAACATTATTCAAACATATCTCAGTTGTGTAAACCAACATTAACATTATTCAAACATATCTCAGTTGTGTAAACCAACATTAACATTATTTAAACATCGAGGCCTTTTCTTCAATTTTGATTCATAACCTAAGTTGTTTTTAAGTGTTTATTCATCTGTTTAATCAAGCTGACTTTCATACATATATACATTCCATTTTCTATGCAAGGTAATGTTAGACTAAACCTCTTTCTGTGCTTTACAGGAGAAAGAACTGTTACTGACAATAAGAACAAGAATTGCTTCTTGTCTTCACATCCTGTGCCAGGTTTTGACCAATCAGGAAGCACTGGAGTCAGGCATCAAGGAGTTGACTGAGTGGATAGAGGAAGCTGAAAAGTTTATTTCTGGTTACATTATCCCAACCACACCAGAACAGATCTCTTCACAGTTAGAAAAGCACAAAGTGAGTCTCTTCATGTGGTTTTTATGCATTCATTACAACTAGATGAATACAATTTCTTTATATGGGTTAAGTGAGAAAATGTTTTCAGTTGCAACTTTAGAAGGGCTAATGCAAGTAGTCTAAAGATAAACTTACATAAACAAACAAGTAAATAAATCATGAATATCCATGTGCTTTAATGACAGCATTTTTTATTGTAGAGATCTATCTGGCCATGCGTTCTTATATCAAACATCTAAATATAAATATAGTTTAACAACAGTGACCTTTCTTTTATTGTAAAGAGCTATGTGGCCAGGTGTTCTTATATCAAACATCTAAATACAAATATAGTTTAACAACAGTGACCTTTCTTTTATTGTAAAAAGATATCTGGCCATGTGTTCTTATATCAAACATCTAAATATAAATATAGTTTAACAACAGTGACCTTTCTTTTATTGTAAAGAGATATGTGACCAGGTGTTCTTGCATCAAACATCTAAATATAAATATAGTTTAACAACAGTGACCTTTCTTTTTTATTGTAAAGAGATATGTGACCAGGTGTTCTTGCATCAAACATCTAAATATAAATTATAGTTTAACAACAGTGACCTTTCTTTTATTGTAGAGAGCTATCTGGCCATGTGTTCTTATATCAAACATCTAAATATAAATATAATTTAACAACAGGGACCTTTCTTTTATTGTAAAGAGCTATGTGGCCATGTGTTCTTATATCAAACATCTAAATATAAATATAGTTTAACAACAGTGACCTTTCTTTTATTGTAAAGAGATATGTGACCAGGTGTTCTTGCATCAAACATCTAAATATAAATATAGTTTAACAACAGTGACCTTTCTTTTATTGTAAAGAGATATGTGACCAGGTGTTCTTGCATCAAACATCTAAATATAAATTATAGTTTAACAACAGTGACCTTTCTTTTATTGTAGAGAGCTATCTGGCCATGTGTTCTTATATCAAACATCTAAATATAAATATAATTTAACAACAGGGACCTTTCTTTTATTGTAAAGAGCTATGTGGCCAGGTGTTCTTATATCAAACATCTAATTATAAATATAGTTTAACAACAGTGACCTTTCTTTTATTGTAAAGAACTATATGGCCAGGTGTTCTTATATCAAAGATCTAAATATAAATATAGTTTAACAACAGTGACCTTTCTTTTATTGTAAAGAGCTATGTGGCCAGGTGTTCTTGCATTAAACATCTAAGTATAAATTATAGTTTAACAACAGTGACCTTTCTTTTATTGTGGTGAGCTATCTGGCCATGTGTTCTTATATCAAATAAGTAAATATAAATATAGTTTAACAGCAGTGACCTTTCTTTTATTGTAGAGAGCCATCTGGTGTGCTGTTGTACAACCCTTGTCAAATCCACATATACTTTGTGTAGTTTACATAAAATTCAGAAATAAACAAAATAATCAGTGATATGCTATAATTTGAATCACTAGTCTAAAATCACTATTGAAAAACTCTGAAATATAAGAATTATAGAAAAAAGATAAGGTAAAACAACATTTGTAGAGTTGATATCATAACTCAATACCTGTTACAGTACAAGTATAAAGAAACAATAGGGCATGAACTGAAATTGTAGAATGTTTTGTTTTAGCAATTGAGTCGGTAATCACGTTCCTTCTTACTACAAAGATGGTTTTCATTCTGTTTTATTTCTCTGACAACCTCTGGTCGTAACTAATGTTTCTCATCTTTTCAACAGGCTTTCTTCAAGAGATTGCCATATTACAAGTCTGTTTTTGAAAGTAAGAATAAACTTTATCAGAACTTATTGAAGGAAGCTAGTGGAGCTCCGGAAATCAATGTTGCTGGCATAAAGCATACCATGAGTAATCTGAATGATAGATTTGAGGTACAGTTTTAGATTTACTGTAGAAGTAATAATAAAATTATCTTATTTCATAAATAAAGTTTAGGTTTGATAAAGTTATATTGGTGTGTACGTGAACTACTGATTGTGTTGATAAACGTTTCCTTAGTTAAAATGTGCAGTTATAGTTGTAGATTAATAACAAAACTTCATTGGCTCAGAGGTGTGTGTCCTAATGTCTGTGGCTTGTCATGTTAAGGATGTATATTTCTCATGCTTTTGGGTCATTACATGAAAGCTGTATATTCATCTGACTGTGGTTCATATCTTGTCATCAAGGACTCACATTTGGTTCATCACATCTTACTAATCATGTGTGTTATTACTGTCTATGGCTCCTTCAATTAATTATTATATTTACTTTTGTGTTTGTCTTTGTTTGAAAAAGGTAGGAGTTAAGACTGGTTTTGTTTTGTACCTGGTAGATATATTTTATTTATTGTGCTTTAATATTACTTATTTTTAAATATAAATTGTTTTCTTTTAGCAATGTCTTAGTTTATCAGAGCAATGGGTACAAGCAATGACAGAAGCCAGTACCAGATGGCAACAGTACTTTGAGAGTGTCAGTATTACTGAAAAATGGTTAGAGGAAGCTAAAAGATTGCTCTCAGACTCTACAATTAACTGGGAGAAACTGGAAACTCAGCAGGTACTCCTACTAAGTGCTGTTTCTGTTCTAAAACAAAAGCTCAAGGAAACTCAGTGGGATTAATTTACCATTATTCTTCATTGTAATAACATACTTTAACCTAAAGTGTGTCATTAAAAGTTATGTAGGAATATAATCAAAACAGTGATGTCGAGAAAACCCACTTGTAGAAATATATATGCAAAAACGGCTCGTTTGGGTTGAGAAAATATTTTACATAGAAGCGAACAACGTTTTGAACTTCTTGGTCATCGTCAGGTCGAAGAAGGTTGAAGCGTTGTTTGCTCTTCTATAAATATTTTCTCAACAAACAACCGCTTTTGCATATATATTTCAAAAGCAATCAGTTTTGCATTGGCATCACATTACCTATGAAAAACCAAACAATGTCTAAATGTAGTAATATAGGCTGTGTTTCTAATGTTGCTTGCTGATTTACATGTTGAAAATTACTTTAATGTAACATACGCGACCCATTGTATAAAACAGACTTAACAGGTAGACATTTTATTGTTTCCTTGCTACATGTAGGAGTTCTTTGAGAAGCCAGTGCAGCATATAATGAGAAAACTTGTGTCTGCCAGTGAGAGTGTTATGGCAACTTTACCAGAGACTGAGCAGAGGCCGTTACAGGACACTGTGGAAGGTTTACAAGGACAATGGAAGGTATGGGTCAGCCAGACTGAAACTTTGAATCATATCATAAAAATAACACACAAAAATGCACTAAATAGTGTAAATTACTGTAACCATGGTGTCATTTCTATACAACTCTCCAAAACTCTTATCATGGTGTCATTTCTATATAACTCTCCAAAACCCTTATCATGGTGTCATTTCTATATAACTCTCCAAAACCATTATCATGGTTACATTTCTGTATACTCTCCAATATCCTAATCATGGTGACATTTCTGTATACTCTCCAATATCCTAATCATGGTGACATTTCTGTATACTCTCCAAAACCCTTATCGTGGTGACATTTCTATATAACTCTCCAAAACCCTTATCATGGTGACATTTCTGTATACTCTCCAATACCCTAATCATGGTAACATTTATGTATACCCTCTAGTACCCTAATCATGGTGACATTTCTGTATACTCTCCAATACCCTAATCATGGTAACATTTATGTATACCCTCCAGTACCCTAAACATGATGGCATTTCTGTATGCTCTCCAGCACCTTAATCATGGTATAATTATATATATATATATGCTCTTCAGTATCCTAATCATGGTATAATTATATATATATATATATATATATATATATATATATAACTCCAATATCTAATCATGGTATAATTATATATATATACTCTCCAGTACCCTAATTGTGGTATAATTATTTGTATATGCCTTTCAGAGTCCTAATCATGGTATAATTACATATATGTATGCTGTTCAGTATCCTAATCATGGTGTAATTATATATATGTGCTCTTCAGTATCCTAATCATGGTGTATTTTGTATGTAATCTTCAATAATCTAATGATTGTGTTTTGTATGAATACTCTTCAGTACGCTGACAAAATCGTATATTGCACACGTTTCCTCTGATTTTCTTGTGTCAATTATTAATTTTCTGCACCATTTATCAGATGTTCACTTTTTAAGCATCTAGTTTCATGTTTAGTTCTTCATTCTGAGGATTATTTGAAATAAAAGGTTCTTAGATCAACCATCTTGTTGCAAACTCTAAAATATGCATTTTGTGGTTAAACTTTTCCATAACAAATTTCTTTATTGTTTGTTGCAACAATTAAATACTTAGAGAAGCTTGGAATCACAGTCACAAAGGTTAAGTTGAGAAGCTTGGAATCACAGTCACAAATGTTAAGTTGAGAAGCTTAGAATCACAGTCACAAATGTTAAGTTGAGAAGCTTAGAATCACAGTCACAAATGTTAAGTTGAGAAGCTTAGAATCACAGTCACAAATGTTAAGTTGAGAAGCTTAGAATCACAGTCACAAATGTTAAGTTGAGAAGCTTGGAATCACAGTCACAAATGTTAAATTGAGTTTTGTAAACATTTCTTAATTGTTGTTGATTTAGATGTACAGTAACAAATGGCTCCAAACTAGGAGGTAACTGTGAAAGTTTTTTTCATTCACAGAATGTTTGGCAACAAGTTCCTACTCATTTGGTGCAACTAGAATTCCAGCTATTAGAACAAGACTTAAAGATTCAACTTCAAGAAGTTGAGAGAGAATTGAAAATAGAGCAGGAAATGTTTGACAGTGGAGAAAAAACAGAAAAGATGCTGCAGCGTCACTGGGTAAGTTTTCCTGTTTGAATCTGTGATTGTAAGTTGATTGTACCAAATTGTTCATTTTGTTTTCTATCTCTGAAACTATGTTTTTCAACAGGAATTTTTCCAGTCAGGACCTACTAGCCATCGAATTCAAGGTTTACTTTCCAAGATGGAAATACTGAGTGGTCAGGGAGAACCTAAAGAAAGTAACAAACTGCAAGTTCAGTGTGAGCACCATAGGAAAGAGTGGGAAGTACTTGAACAGAAGATTCAAGCTATGAATGATCAACTTCAGAGAAATGAAGAGGAGTGGAAAGATTACTGCTTGAGGTAACAGTTCTTACATTAGCTTTATGGTAGTGAGAAATTAAAGCTGAAACATTTATATTTCTGTCTCACTTTTATGTACAATCATTCATCATTTGTGGTTAGACTTAGTTACATTTCTAGAACGTACATTTATTAAAAGAACAAACAGACAGCCCAGTACTCTGTCATCTTGATTATATGAATTGTTTATCAACAAATAGAAAATCAAGCCATTAGCATAGTTCTGCACCTTCCCACATAGTGGTTTAGATATTTCAGTGATGTATTTTGTGGATTTGAAGGTAATACCCATCAATTGTCATTTCTACAACACATGAAAAACAGTTACTCACAGTCACTCATGAAAAAGAGAATGAAACTGGGTATTCAAATTACGAGAACAGAAAGAAACTCCAAAATCTTCACCAATGTACTAATGATAACAACTATATAAAATGGGACTCAGTCCACTCAACTAAAATTTTTTAAAGGCACATTTTACGACAAAATTTAACACATGTAGTATCAGGAATCTATAGCATGAACTAGAATCAACATAAGATACATTTATTAAACAATGTCACTTGCCTACATTGTCACTAGAACCTCAGTGAACTATAAAAACAAACTCAGTAAGGGAAAATGACATAATGTGGGAAGAAATCAATATGCACAAACTTAGACACACTGATAACTGTCCTACCATACACTGTATATGTAACCAAAGACATCATAAATGTCATTTGGAACAAGTGTATAATAAAAACAAACAGTAATGCTACATAAACATTAGGAACAAAGAACAACCTCATCACACATTTGTGAACACAGTATATAGAATCAACATCCAACCTTAGAATATTATGAGAACAATATTAACATGTAAAAAATAAAAGAAGCATTATTTATTTGTGAACTGAAACTTAAACTACATTAAAACACAGGTGTCACCCTACGTGTTTTCTAAATTTTAACTATATGTTTGTGCCATATTTTGTGCACTAGACTAGTTTATCTAACAATAGCCATGCAGGTAGTCAAAATACTATTATAAAGTTAAAAAATAAAATAAATAATCCACTCAGAAGCTGTATCTGTTTACCATCTAGTATTTTCTGTTGAAGAGACTTGTATAGCTTGTTTCTTCTAGATTTAATTCTATGATTAAATGGATGGATGAGATGGAAAAGAACATTGCTGCTACGACCCAGGAAATGGCATCTTCTCAAGAATTTGAAACTGTGAAGACAAAATTTCAGGTGAAGTTTTTCCTAATGGTCTTATTAAAACAGTTTAGAAACTGATATGTAATAATCTTGTCTTATTAATGTGTTAGAAGTTTTTCCTAATGGTCTTATTAAAACAGTTTAGAAACTGATATGTAATAATCTTCTCTTATTAATGTGTTACAAGTTTTCCTAATGGTCTTATTAAAACAGTTTAGAAACTGATATGTAATAATCTTGTCTTATTAATGTGTTAGAAGTTTTTCCTAATGGTCTTATTAAAACAGTTTAGAAACTGATATGTAATAATCTTGTCTTATTAATGTGTTACACGTTTTTCCTAATGGTCTTATTAAAACAGTTTAGAAACTGATATGTAATAATCTTGTCTTATTAATGTGTTACACGTTTTTCCTAATGGTCTTATTAAAACAGTTTAGAAACTGATATGTAATAATCTTGTCTTATTAATGTGTTACACGTTTTCCTAATGGTCTTATTAAAACAGTTTAGAAACTGATATGTAATAATCTTGTCTTATTAATGTGTTACACGTTTTTCCTAATGGTCTTATTAAAACAGTTTAGAAACTGATATGTAATAATCTTGTCTTATTAATGTGTTACACGTTTTTCCTAATGGTCTTATTAAAACAGTTTAGAAACTGATATGTAATAATCTTGTCTTATTAATGTGTTTTTCTTCTTCCACCATGATGTAAGAAAATGTCTTTGTTGGTTTTTTTTATACCTTTGTTAATGTTGCTATTAGTACATGCTTTTAGAAATACTCTTTTCTGTTGTTATTGCTATGTTGTCTTTCTAAAGACTGTTCTTTAACTAGTGTTTAATGTATTTATAAATATATCTATTTCTTATTGTAGATGTTCAGTATATTTCGAACTCTAAATGTGATGAATAGTTGTTCTTTGAAAGTTCAGAAATGTATATATGGTAAAGTGATTTCATTTAAAGGAAGATTCTCTATAGTACTTTTTAATTTTATATTCCTTCCAATTCATTGTTTCATCAGAATGTATATTATGTTTTATATTATATAGTTTGTTTTTATGATTTCCAACATGAATTTTAAGGCCTCATTTTGTACACTTACTTTTATATTTAGGAAATGTGCAAAGATGTTGACACACGTCAAGAAGATGTTAAATGGTTGGTTCAGAAATTAAAGACTCTAGTTTCAAAGCTTCCAGACATAGAGGCAGTCCAGGAGGAAAACAGACTAGATGCTTTGGTGGACAGGTACAAGAACCTTGTTCCAATTATTGAAACTACTGTTATTTATACTGAGACAATATCCAAATGTTACATCTTCAGGGAAGAAGTTCAAGAAGTCACCTGTTGGCTGAAAGGAGTTCAAAAAGAAACAGAAGCCAAGGATGATGGTGCATTTGAAAATGTGGAAAAACTGGAGGAAATGTTGGCTCATCAGAAGGTTAGTTTAATTTTTATGACTAGAAAATGTGTAGAAAAATATTGAATGAGCAGAAGACACAGTGAATTCTCATGTGAAGCGTAAATCATGTTTTATAATTTTTTGAAAATAAAGTTTCACGTAAGGGTAAGGAACAGTTCATGTCAATACCTTGGCAATGTCCCTAAATTATTCATAAAAACACAACTAATTGAATGAAACATACATGCAATGATACTTCACTAGGAAGTATTGAGAATATGTGACACACAGAAATTGAATAACAGTGTATGTCTCCTCATTATAAATTACTTGTGGACACAAATTTTAATAAATATTTTATATAGTGACACACAGTTATGCTGCGTATCATATAATACTCTGACATACACTATTTTATGTTGTAATAAAGTTGTATTGTGATACTCAATAACATATTTTGAAGTCTGTTAAATACATTATTGTGATGTACAATGTTATGATATGTAAAGTATGTTATTGAAATGTACATAATTATACCGTGATGTATGAAGATTGTTAGATTGTGAGGTATTATATACATCAATGAGAGTAAACTTTTATTTTATCACACCACTGTTACACTATAGAGATGGCAGAACAGGGATAATATAATATCTCTACATATTTAGAGATATTGCATGTCTAGTGTGTCATACACACTTTGCAACTGTTTCCTACATCAGTATATTATGATGTGTACTGTTATATTGTGACATTGTTTCTTTTGTACCGTGATATATGTGATGTTACATTGTGACATTGTTTATTTTGTACCGTGATATATGTGATGTTACATTGTGAATATCTACCAATATTTTTATTGGCTATTTGTGCTTTTTGTATTGAAATATTTTTACTTTTGAAGTGTTATTTGGCTCAACTTAAAATGTGTTTTATTGAGGTTACTGCTGTTAAGACTAGGAACATTATTCTGTGTACAAGTGTATTGTTTAATTTTCAACAGGTTGTTAGATCTGACATAAATGTTTTGTGTATACCAGTGGTATTACACTGTTATAATATATGATTATATTTTCCCCAAGCAGTTGGTGAACATCAAAATTAGTGTTTGGTTTTGAACAGGTTAGAGCTAACATGACTGTTGTGTGTATAACTTTGGTTTTCAATAGGCTTTAGTTGAAGAGTTGGAAAACCAGCAACCTGCTGTTTTAGCTAGTGTGAGCAAAGGAAGAGAATTACGGAATGCTCCATCAGCTCCCAACTTTGTAGAAAGGGAAGTGTTTAATCTTGAAACAAACTGGAAAGAAGTTTATGAGAAAGCAGTGGAAAAACTAAATGCCCTGAAGGTTAGTTTCATTCCATGTTTGTAAACAGTTAATACCTTTCAATTAATTGAGCAGCAAGCCATTTCAATTTGGTGAAAGTAATTTACACATTTTTTGTATTATATTCAATGTTTTGATAACTATGACATCAATACATGTACACTGGTGCTAAAGGAGATTAAAAAGATCTAGATTTAATCAAATACTCTGGTGCTAAGAGATTCCCAGGAACATCAAAATCAGATAATGTATTCTGGTTCTAATAGATTCTCAGAAACATCAAAATTTAATGAAGTATTCAGGTGCTAAAAATGTTTCAGAAACATTAGTTTAATAGAATGCTCTGTTGCTAAGAGATTTTCAGCATCATCAAAATTTTATGTACTCTGGTGCTAAGAGATTCCTAGAAACATCAAAATCAGGTAATGTACTCTGGTGCTAAGAGATTCCCAGGAACATCAAAATCAGGTAATGTACTCTGGTGCTAAGAGATTCCCAGGAACATCAAAATCAGATAATGTACTCTAGTGCTAAGAGATTCCCAGGAACATCAAAATCAGATAATGTACTCTAGTGCTAAGAGATTTCCAAAAACATCAAAATCAGATAATGTACTGTAGTGCCAAGATATTCCCAGGAACACCAAAATCAGATAATGTACTGTAGTGCCAAGAGATTCCCAGGAACATCAAAATCAGATAATGTACTCTGGTTTTAAGAGATTCTCAGAAACATGAAAATCAGATAATGTACTCTGGTTCTAAGAGATTCTCAGAAACATCAAAATCAGATAATGTACTCTGGTTCTAAGAGATTCTCCGATACATCAAAATTTAATGAACTACTCAGGTGCTAAAAGTGTTTTGGAAACATTAGTTTAATAGAATGCTCTGTTGCTAAGAGATTTTCAGCATCATCAAGAGTTTATGTACTTTGGTGCTAAGAGATTTCCAGAAACATGAAAATCAGATAATGTACTATAGTGCCAAGAGATTTCCAGAAACATCAAAATCAGATAATGTACTCTAGTGCCAAGAGATTCATAGAAACATCAAAATCAGGTAATGTACTCTGGTTCTAAGAGATTCCCAGAAACATCAAAGTCAGATAATGTACTATAGTGCCAAGAGATTCCCAGAAACATCAAAATCAGATAATGTACTCCAGTGCTAAGAGATTTCCAAAAACATCAAAATCAGATAATGTACTCTGGGGCTAAGAGATTCCCAGGAATATCATAATCAGATAATGTACTCTGGGGCTAAGAGATTCCCAGGAATATCATAATCAGATAATGTACTCTGGGGCTAAGAGATTCCCAGGAATATCATAATCAGATAATGTACTCTGGGGCTAAGAGATTCCCAGGAACATCAAAATCAGATAATGTACTCTGAGGCTAAGAGATTCCCAGGAACATCAAAGTCAGATAATGTACTATAGTGCTAAGAGATTCCCAGGAACATCAAAGTCAGATAATGTACTATAGTGCCAAGAGATTCCCAGAAACATCAAAATCAGATAATGTACTCCAGTGCTAAGAGATTTCCAAAAACATCAAAATCAGATAATGTACTCTAGTGCTAAGAGATTCCCAGGAACATCAAAATCAGATAATGTACTCTGGGGCTAAGAGATTCCCAGGAATATCATAATCAGATAATGTACTCTGGGGCTAAGAGATTCCCAGGAATATCATAATCAGATAATGTACTCTGGGGCTAAGAGATTCCCAGGAATATCATAATCAGATAATGTACTCTGGGGCTAAGAGATTCCCAGGAATATCATAATCAGATAATGTACTCTAGTGCTAAGAGATTCCCAGGAACATCATAATCAGATAATGTACTCTGGGGCTAAGAGATTCCCAGGAATATCATAATCAGATAATGTACTCTAGTGCTAAGAGATTCTCAGGAACATAAAAATCAGATAATGTACTCTGGGGTGAGAGAGTTTTCAGAAATATGAGAACATAATGAACTCTGGTGTTAATGGACTTTTGATAAGTATCAAGAGTTACTAAATTGGACAAAATTAAAAGGTCTCTAAGGAAACAAATTGAAATATTGAAAATCTTATGCAATTTTTACAGTAGCAGTAGTATTAGGAGATGCAGGTTTCATCATTAAAACAAGCATGTTAAGTTGGACACAATATGGTTAACTTGTATTTCAACACTTGCTTATGCAGGAATAAAATCAGTATTAAAAAATAGAAGAATGAAATTGTTCTGAAAGAAGTAATGAGACAGAATATCAAAGTGGTTATTTAATTAGAAAATTAAAGATGTGACACTTGAGAAGATGAGTAAAATAAACACTGTTTCATCACAAGATGAGAATAGTTTCTTTTGGATGTTTTCTTCAGCAAATCAGTGACAACTAGCTATCTTTCCAAATGTTTCAAAATATTGCCACTTATTTATTTCTTTTAATATTGTAAACACGAAACGTATTTAGGATGAATTAGAATGAGATTATTATCAAATAATAAGTGTAATTATTAAGGTTAACAAATAAAAGATGAAAAGTGATAGATGAAACTCAGATTGATAATTTAAAAAATGTTTAAGAAATAAGTTATATTCTAATGAAAAGTACTTATATCTTTTTTTATAGAAAGCACAAAAAATGTGGACAGATTATAATGAACAGAAGTCAGAAATTTTCAGACTACTAAATCAAGCACAGGAAGATTTGAGAAGGATGACGATTCCAGCATATCCACGAACCCTTGAAGAGGATCTGAAAGTGAAACAGGTGCTTAAAGTCAGTTTAATACCAGCTTATAAAGAATAGTGTAAAGTCTGTTTAATACCAGCTTCAGTAATACAGGGTGTTTGGAAAGTAACTGTGCACTTATATATTTATTAACAGACATGTTTCAATACAGAATACAGGAGGTAAATATGAATGACAATTATAAACAATGTTGAAAGTGTCCCACGTTGGCATCAGTACAGGCCTGGATCCTTCTTATTTTGTTTCTAAACATCGCTATCAGTTGCTGGCTTGAAATAAACTGAATGAATGCTGTTATCACTGCTTTCAAGTCGTCCAGCGTGCACAGATGATCTCGATACACTGCAGATTTTACTGCTCCCCATAGATAAAAGTCTGGTGGGTTAAGATCTGGTGGCGTGGGGCCACCGCGTCTTTGGAAATAATGCGGTCTCCAAAACATTCCTTTAATAACCGCATAGATATGTGAGATGTGTGGGCAGTAGCATCATCCTGTTGAAACCATGAGTAATTGATTTCATCACTTGTCATCTGACCAAGGAAGGTGTGAAGAATTTCCGAACAATAGCGCTCGCTGTTTATTGTGCTCATAAAGAAAATAGGGCCAACAATTTGACGTCTGGAAATCACAACCCACACACCAACTTTGAAATCATGTAGGGGTGTTTCGAGCAAACTGTGAGGATTATTGGATGACCACAATCTTGAATTTTGTGAATTAACGTGACCTGAGAGATGGAACCATGCTTCGTCAGTGAAAAATGTCACATCCAACAGATCAGCTGTATTCTCTCAATAAATTGGTTAAATCATCTGCAATAGTGTATTCGTTTTTCATTATCAGTTGCTTCCAGTTCTTGTACCACCATTATTTTGCATGGGAAGAGCTTTAATTTCTTTCTGATGGCTTTATGAGCAGTTCCAAGACCAATATCATGCTGCTGAGCTAACTCTTGTAATGATTTTGATGGACTCTGCATCACACTGTCAGAAATATCCAACAGTTTCTCCTCAGATAACTTTGCTGACCTTCCACAGCGTTTGGCATCATTCACTGATCCTGTTTCCCGAAACTTATCAACAAGGTTATGAACTGCATTGTGATGTGGAACAGGTGTATCTGGGAATTTTTCAGCAAATTGCTGTTGTACCACATCTGTGTATCTACCACCTTCTTCAGTTGTTAAAACCATATTGGGATCAAAATCTGAAATATAATAAAATATGATTACAAAACTGCACAGTGACTTTTTGAACACCCTGTATTTTAATACTGATCTCAGTACTAAGGATGTAGTAGAAAAACAGGTACTTATGTTAAACACACTAATGTAGAAAAATAAGTAAGGAATCTACTACTGTGTTAATTTAGAAATATAAACAGGTACTTATGTTAAACACACTAATGTAGAAAAATAAGTAAGGAATTTACTACTGTGTTAATTTAGAAATATAAACAGGTACTTATGTTAAACACACTAACGTAGTAAAATAAGTAAGGAATCTACTACTGTGTTAATTTAGAAATATAAACAGGTACTTATGTTAAACACACTAACGTAGTAAAATAAGTAAGGAATCTACTACTGTGTTAATTTAGAAATATAAACAGGTACTTATGTTAAACACACTAAAGTAGACAAATAAGTAAGGAATCTACTACTGTGTTAATTTAGAAATATAAACAGGTACTTATGTTAAACACACTAACGTAGTAAAATAAGTAAGGAATCTACTACTGTGTTAATTCAGAAATATAAACAGGTACTTATGTTAAACACACTAACGTAGTAAAATAAGTAAGGAATCTACTACTGTGTTAATTCAGAAATATAAACAGGTACTTATGTTAAACACACTAACGTAGTAAAATAAGTAAGGAATCTACTACTGTGTTAATTTAGAAATATAAACAGGTACTTATGTTAAACACACTAATGTAGTAAAATAAGTAAGGAATCTACTACTGTGTTAATTTAGAAATATAAACAGGTACTTATGTTAAACACACTAACGTAGTAAAATAAGTAAGGAATCTACTACTGTGTTAATTTAGAAATATAAACAGGTAGTTATGTTAAACACACTAACGTAGTAAAATAAGTAAGGAATCTACTACTGTGTTAATTTAGAAATATAAACAGGTACTTATGTTAAACACACTAACATTAGTAAAATAAGTAAGGAATCTACTACTGTGTTAATTTAGAAATATAAACAGGTACTTATGTTAAACACACTAACGTAGTAAAATAAGTAAGGAATCTACTACTGTGTTAATTCAGAAATATAAACAGGTACTTGCGTATCAAATATAACAACTTATGAAGATGAGGGGATACGTAAGTACCAAAGATACTAATAAAGAAGGAGAATATGAATATAATTATTAATTATAACAGTTTGTGAAAGTAAGGGGATACTTAAGTTATGAAGATACTAATAGAGAAAGACAGGTATTTATTAAACTGTTAAAGCTAACAGTTTGTAAAGGTGAGAGTGATGTATTAATACCTAGTATACTAGTGTATAAAAACAGAAGAGGTATGATAATACTAAATATAATAACATTGAAAGATAAGTGTTTACTTATTTAATAAATTTAAAAAATTATAAAAATAAAGAAGAGACATATTTAGAAAAGTAAGTTGGGTTTTGATAACTAAAAATAACAGTAATTGAGAGGGATTCTTAAATACTGAAGATACTAATACAAATGTATTAAGGTAAGGAGGGAGATATTTAAATACTGAATTTAGAAATATTAGTATGTACTTGAATAAAACATATAATTTATTTAGAATAGAGTTTGATTAGTAATACAAATATAAGTATGTACTTGAATAAAACATATAATAATTTACTTAGAATAGAGTTTGATTAGTAATACAAATATAAGTATGTACTTGAATAAAACATATAATTTACTTAGAATAGAGTTTGATTAGTAATACAGATATAAGTATGTACTTGAATAAAACATATAATTTATTTAGAATAGAGTTTGATTAGTAATACAAATATAAGTATGTACTTGAATAAAACATATAATTTATTTAGAATAGAGTTTGATTAGTAATACAGATATAAGTATGTACTTGAATAAAACATGTAATTTACTTAGAATAGAGTTTGATTAGTAATACAGATATAAGTATGTACTTGAATAAAACATATAATTTATTTAGAATAGAGTTTGATTAGTAATACAGATATAAGTATGTACTTGAATAAAACATATAATTTATTTAGAATAGAGTTTGATTAGTAATACAAATATAAGTATGTACTTGAATAAAACATATAATTTATTTAGAATAGAGTTTGATTAGTAATACAAATATAAGTATGTACTTGAATAAAACATATAATTTACTTAGAATAGAGTTTGATTAGTAATACAAATATAAGTATGTACTTGAATAAAACATATAATTTACTTAGAATAGAGTTTGATTAGTAATACAAATATAAGTATGTACTTGAATAAAACATATAATTTACTTAGAATAGAGTTTGATTAGTAATACAAATATAAGTATGTACTTGAATAAAACATGTAATTTACTTAGAATAGAGTTTGTATTACTAATCAAACTTAGAATAGAGTTTGATTAGTAATACAAATATAAGTATGTACTTGAATAAAACGTGTAATTTACTTAGAATAGAGTTTGATTAGTAATACAAATATAAATATGTACTTGAATAAAACATATAATTTATTCAGATTAGAGTTTAATTAGTAATACAAATATAAGTATGTACTTGAATAAAACATATAATTTATTTAGAATAGAGTTTGATTAGTAATACAAATATAAGTATGTACTTGAATAAAACATATAATTTATTCAGATTAGAGTTTGATTAGTAATACAAATATAAGTATGTACTTGAATAAAACATATAATTTATTTAGAATAGAGTTTGATTAGTAATACAAATATAAGTATGTACTTGAATAAAACATATAATAATTTACTTAGAATAGAGTTTGATTAGTAATACAAATATAAGTATGTACTTGAATAAAACATATAATTTACTTAGAATAGAGTTTGATTAGTAATACAGATATAAGTATGTACTTGAATAAAACATATAATTTATTTAGAATAGAGTTTGATTAGTAATACAAATATAAGTATGTACTTGAATAAAACATATAATAATTTACTTAGAATAGAGTTTGATTAGTAATACAGATATAAGTATGTACTTGAATAAAACATGTAATTTACTTAGAATAGAGTTTGATTAGTAATACAGATATAAGTATGTACTTGAATAAAACATATAATTTATTTAGAATAGAGTTTGATTAGTAATACAGATATAAGTATGTACTTGAATAAAACATATAATTTATTTAGAATAGAGTTTGATTAGTAATACAAATATAAGTATGTACTTGAATAAAACATATAATTTATTTAGAATAGAGTTTGATTAGTAATACAAATATAAGTATGTACTTGAATAAAACATATAATTTACTTAGAATAGAGTTTGATTAGTAATACAAATATAAGTATGTACTTGAATAAAACATATAATTTACTTAGAATAGAGTTTGATTAGTAATACAAATATAAGTATGTACTTGAATAAAACATATAATTTACTTAGAATAGAGTTTGATTAGTAATACAAATATAAGTATGTACTTGAATAAAACATGTAATTTACTTAGAATAGAGTTTGTATTACTAATCAAACTTAGAATAGAGTTTGATTAGTAATACAAATATAAGTATGTACTTGAATAAAACGTGTAATTTACTTAGAATAGAGTTTGATTAGTAATACAAATATAAATATGTACTTGAATAAAACATATAATTTATTCAGATTAGAGTTTGATTAGTAATACAAATATAAGTATGTACTTGAATAAAACATATAATTTATTTAGAATAGAGTTTGATTAGTAATACAAATATAAGTATGTACTTGAATAAAACATATAATTTATTCAGATTAGAGTTTGATTAGTAATACAAATATAAGTATGTACTTGAATAAAACATATAATTTATTTAGAATAGAGTTTGATTAGTAATACAAATATAAGTATGTACTTGAATAAAACATATAATTTATTCAGATTAGAGTTTGATTAGTAATACAAATATAAATATGTACTTGAATAAAACATATAATTTATTTAGAATAGAGTTTGATTAGTAATACAAATATAAGTATGTACTTGAATAAAACATATAATTTACTTAGAATAGAGTTTGATTAGTAATACAAATATAAGTATGTACTTGAATAAAACATATAATTTACTTAGAATAGAGTTTGATTAGTAATACAAATATAAGTATGTACTTGAATAAAACATATAATTTACTTAGAATAGAGTTTGATTAGTAATACAAATATAAGTATGTACTTGAATAAAACGTGTAATTTACTTAGAATAGAGTTTGATTAGTAATACATATTTTTCTGGTAGAAAATGAGCATTGAGCTACGAGAAGCTACAGAGGCCATGTTAGAAAGGTTACGGTCCTTGGGTGAAGACCTTGTCCAACATGTCACAAGGGAAAAACAACCTCTGTTTGAGAAAGAAGTTGTGGAGATTGAGAAACAGATTCGTGTTATCTTGCAGACCATGACAGAGAAAGTTGTTTACCTTGAAGAGACAACACAAAAGTGGATCACCTTCACAGCTAAACTTGAAGAAATCTCCAGTTGGATCGAACTAGCTCAAAACATCTTAGATCAGATTTCATTTGAGGGTCTTCCATTGGCAGACAGGACAAAGCATGCAGAAGTAAGAGAAGATAAGAAAAGAAGTTAATAAATGTTATTAATAATATTTCTTGAAGTTTAATCAACCCTCTAACATGCTTGTTAGAACATTAGAAATTACAGATTTATTTAATAACTGTACGACAAAGTGAGAAATATCTCACCTTTCAAATTTTACAAATCGAATGTTTTCTTCCTAGAGGTATGAAAACCTTGAAATACAAATTTCTGTTGTGTTTTGATCTTTGAGTAGTCAGAACAGTTTGAGTAGTCAGAACAGTTTCCTAAAGTGCAGCATCTTTTGGTCATTAAGCTAGTATCATAAACCTAAAAACATTTAATTTTTGTTTTTTTAGCAAATTTTATCTGAGATCACTCAACAGACAGAAGTTCTGACAAACTTAGAGAGAGAAAGCCAAGAACTTGCAAAAGAACAACCTGACAGTGAAAACGTCAAGGAGTTAAATGGTCAGCTAGCAGACTTAAGACAAAAGTTACAGAAGCTGGAAGGAAAAGCCAAGGCTACCCTAGAAAATCTTTCAAAAAATTTGGAAGCTGCAGAAGAATATAAAAGATTTATCAGCAAAGAAAATGAAGAAATTAAACTGGCTGAAACTAAAATTAGTGAGGGCTTTGTTAGACCAGTTTCTCTTGAGGATACTCGTGCGAAGAAGCTGAATACAGAGGTATTAAAATATTCTTTATTGATTGTAGGTTTTCTCAAGGTAGCATGAATAAAGAAAACCTTGCTAAGTTCACTTAAGCTGGATAAAAAATATATAACCAGTTTGAAGTTATTGATGATTGCATATCAAATCAAAGTATGTGTTTCCTTCTCTTTTATAATATCTTTTAACCAAAATGTAGCATAATTTATATTTTATTTAATAGGATATCTTGGTTAATGTTGTGACTTAAAGTTACCGTCTGATTTGTGTTTGAGAAATGCTACTCTTTACTTGACATAATTGAGGTCTATTAAATCACACTACTGCAGACTTTTAGACATGCACTATGTTTTGAGTAAAATCTTCAATCTTAGACATAGAAATATGTACTTTCTTCCATTTGGGGGAACAAACCTTCCATGCACAGTAGCTCCCTTTAGTAAATTGTGTATGTCAGGGGCTCATTTTTTTCTTTATAATGCTGGACTTCAGGTGTGTTTTTATTCATTACTAATTGGAGGTTTTTGTATTTAATCTTTTAAACTTTTAGTCTGGCCAGGCAGTTAGTGCATTTCATTTGCAATATTAGGGTCATGAGTTAGAATTCTCATCCCACTAAAAGAGATTTCAGCTGTGGAGGCATTATAATGTGATGGTTAATTCCATTATTCATTAGTGAAAGAGTAGCCCAAGAGTTGGCAGTGAATAGTGGTAACTAACTGCCTTCCTACTACTACTCCACTGCAAAATTAGGGATGGCTAGTACATAGAGTACTCATGTAGCTTTGTGAACATTTTGAAACAGTATGGTGTCTTTTTCTCTCTTTATTGTTTTGGTTTCAAGAAATAATTTTAAACAGTTATGTTAGAGGTTCTGAATCAATTTACTACTTTTTCCATTAATTTTCTTCTTTTAATCAAATTATGTAATTTGGAACACCTGTTCCAGATTTGGTAATTTAGTTTCTCTGATAGGAATGTTCCTATTACTATTCAAAAGTTAAAGTTTGTCATTCCAAGATGGTACTTACCTTCTTATACAAGATTAGCTATTCTTGTTCAGTGCTGCCTTCTATATGCATGCAACAAGCCTTCTGTTCCTCCCTATTGGAAATGAAAGATTCCAAGGTGTCTCTCAAATCATTGGTCGCTCCCTTAACAACAGGAGCATGCCATGCTCACGTGACACATGAATCTTTATATACTCACAACAGGAGCATGTCGTGCTCACGTGACACACGTGAATCTTTATATACTCACAACAGGAGCATGTCAAGCTCACGTGACACACGTGAATCTTTATATACTCACAACAGGAGCATGTCGTGCTCACGTGACACACGTGAATCTTTATATACTCACAACAGGAGCATGTCGTGCTCACGTGACACACGTGAATCTTTATATACTCACAACAGGAGCATGTCGTGCTCACGTGACACACGTGAATCTTTATATACTCACAACAGGAGCATGTCGTTGCTCCGCGTGACACACGTGAATCTTTATATACTCACAACAGGAGCATGTCGTGCTCGCGTGACACCGCGTGAATCTTTATATACTCACAACAGGAGCATCTGGTGCTCACGTGACACCGCGGAATCTTTATATACTCACAACAGGAGCATCTGGTGCTCCGTGAATCTTTATATACTCACAACAGGAGCATGTCGTGCTCACGTGACACATGTGAATCTTTATGTACTATGAAAGGAGCAACTTCGTGCTCACGTGACACACGTGAATCTATATATACTCACGACAGGAGCATCTTGTACTCACGTGAGACGTGAATCTATATATACTCACGACAGGAGCATGTTGTGCTCACGTGACTCACGTGAATCTTTATATACTCACAACAGGAGCAACTCGTGCTCACGTGACACACGTGAATCTATATATACTCACAACAGGAGCACCTTGTGCTCACGTGACACATGTTAAACTTTATATACTCAGGACAGGAGCAACTCGTGCCCACGTGACACACGTGAATCTATATATACTCAGGACAGGAGCATGTCGTGCTCACGTGACACACGTGAATCTTTATATACTCACGACAGGAGCATGTTGTGCTCACGTGACTCACGTGAATCTTTATATACTTACGACAGGAGCATCTCGTGCTCACGTGACACACGTGAATCTATATATACTCACGACAGGAGCACCTTGTGCTCACGTGACACATGTGAATCTGTATATACTCACGACAGGAGCACCTTGTGCTCACGTGACACATGTTAAACTTTATATACTCACGACAGGAGCACCTTGTGCTCACGTGACACATGTTAAACTTTATATACTCACGACAGGAGCATGTCGTGCTCACGTGACACATGTTAAACTTTATATACTCACAACAGGAGCATGTCGTGCTCACGTGACACATGTTAAACTTTATATACTCACGACAGGAGCACCTTGTGCTCACGTGACACATGTTAAACTTTATATACTCACGACAGGAGCACCTTGTGCTCACGTGACACATGTTAAACTTTATATACTCACGACAGGAGCACCTTGTGCTCACGTGACACATGTTAAACTTTATATACTCACGACAGGAGCACCTTGTGCTCACGTGACACATGTTAAACTTTATATACTCACGACAGGAGCACCTTGTGCTCACGTGACACATGTTAAACTTTATATACTCACGACAGGAGCATCTTGTGCTCACGTGACACATGTTAAACTTTATATACTCACGACAGGAGCACCTTGTGCTCACGTGACACATGTTAAACTTTATATACTCACGACAGGAGCATCTTGTGCTCACGTGACACATGTTAAACTTTATATACTCACGACAGGAGCATCTTGTGCTCACGTGACACATGTTAAACTTTATATACTCACGACAGGAGCACCTTGTGCTCACGTGACACATGTTAAACTTTATATACTCACGACAGGAGCACCTTGTGCTCACGTGACACATGTTAAACTTTATATACTTTTCTTCTGAGCTATTACTTCTTGTTTGGCAGTGCTTGGGTTTAGATGTCTTGGGTTTAGATGTCTTTTCTTTGTTTAATATTACATAAATTGTTTTTTTCAGTTAATGTGTTTTTTTTCAATCTTTTTTGTCTGTTAATATCAGTTAATTCTTATCATATTATTATATGCTCTCAAATCTAGTGAACTTCTCTATGCAGTGAATTTCAAATTTAATGTTACCACTTTAGAGGGTACATTAGTCACCAGTAATTTTTCTTGGTCCTCAGGTGTGGGTGATCTGATAGCAGATTTATCTGCTTTTATGTGCATAGAGGTCAAACGTCGCATAGGACGTTGGTCAACTTTTGTCCTCAGACATTGTTCAGACTCCTCCAAAATAGGTTTATGAGGATTTTTATTGTTTTTTCCTTCAGATTTTGTCTGTGCTTCCCATTCTGATGTTCTTGTTCAATGTTGATCACTGCAGTTAAATGAGAGGATTAGCATGCCATGCTCCATTTAAACTTCAGATCAGTTTCCACTTTCCCACTGTCATGCTAACTATCCATTTTATACCAGCAGTTGTTAGTTTACTTATTGTCTATTTGTGGAATGGTTCCCAAATTATCTGTCAGTGCTACCCATACTCACTATTCTCATTTGTACCTTACCCGTACCAATCTGTTATGGTATCTTTCTTCCATGTACATCCTATCTTAGGCTCTCCACAGAGATCCTGTGTGATTTTCTGGAGATATCCTTCCCATTCTCTCCTCCACTTTAGCCCACATACTGTCTTCAGCTCTAGCATTGCATACGTGGTTTCTTTGTTGTTGGAGCCCTATAAGACATGATACCACATTGGCTTTGGTCCATTTACCCTCGAAATATCTTAGGGATTTACATATGGCCTCATTTCTGAAGAGCTATATTTTGATGTGGTCCTTGAAACTACAGAGTATAGGATGACATCAGTCCAACAACAATCCACACTTACATATATCATAGCTCATTTGTATCAGTCAGAACCTCATTTACTTACAATTATCATTTATTGTCCTTCTACTTCCCCTTCCTTTTACATCCTTTCTATTTGGGGTACTTGTTGTCACTTGCCTCACAATCTTGTCAGTACAATTACTGGTGACTATCCTTGGGATTGGGTCTGGTGGGAGTTTGGTTGTTTCGGTTTCTTTATCACTGGTGTTCCTTCTTTGCTGTTCTTGGTGCTTCAGGTTCTGTCAGAGGGATTTATTGTCCATGTCTTTCCCACTCTTGTCTCTCCTTATCCTGTTTTTTTTCCCACCTCCTTGAGATCCCATGACCAGCTATGCAGCTTGGGTAGTGCTGTTGTAGTGGGCCATTGAACTTATTCTTCATCCTTCCTGGGCTTTTTATTCTCACAGGAAAACTTATAGCTGGTAGTCAAGTTATCTTGTTCCAGGCACTTCTTTCTCTGAGAAAGACATTCTTACTGGGAGTCTTGTGGCTGATCAAAATGGATGTCTCCAGTGCTTTGAGAAAGACATTCTTACTGGGAGTCTTGTGGCTGATCAAAATGGATGTCTCCAGCGCTTTGAGAAAGACATTCTTACTGGGAGTCTTGTGGCTGATCAAAATGGATGTCTCCAGCGCTTTGAGAAAGACATTCTTACTGGGAGTCTTGTAGCTGATTAAAAGGGATGTCTCTGGCACTTTGAGAAAGACATTCTTACTGGGAGTCTTGTGGCTGATCAAAAGGGATGTCTCCAGCACTAACCAACATATAAGGGTATCACACTTCCCACCCTTCCTCTCCCCATTCTCTGGTGCTGTTATCTTGTGCCAAACTTTGAAGTGATAATTTGGTAGAAAAGTGTAGAGAGAGTGACATGCATCATGTGAACATGTCATGATCTTGTTGGTGGTAGAGGAGTGTAGAGAGAGTGACATGCATCATGTGAACATGTCATGATCTTGTTGGTGGTAGAGGAGTGTAGAGAGAGTGACATGCATCATGTGAGCATGTCATGATCTTGTTGGTGGTAGAGGAGTGTAGAGAGAGTGACATGCATCATGTGAACATGTCATGATCTTGTTGGTGGTAGAGGAGTTTAGAGAGTGACATGCATCATGTGAACATGTCATGATCTTGTTGGTGGTAGAGGAGTGTAGAGAGTGACATGCATCATGTGAACATGTCATGATCTTGTTGGTGGTAGAGGAGTGTAGAGAGAGTGACATGCATCATGTGAACATGTTATGATCTTGTTGGTGGTAGAGGAGTGTGGAGAGAGTGACATGCATCATGTGAACATGTCATGATCTTGTTGGTGGTAGAGGACTGTAGAGAGAGTGACATGCATCATGTGAACATGTCATGATCTTGTTGGTGGTAGAGGAGTGTGGAGAGAGTGACATGCATCATGTGAACATGTCATGATCTTGTTGGTGGTAGAGGACTGTAGAGAGAGTGACATGCATCATGTGAACATGTCGTGATCTTGTTGGTGGTAGAGGAGTGTGGAGAGAGTGACATGCATCATGTGAACATGTCATGATCTTGTTGGTGGTAGAGGACTGTAGAGAGAGTGACATGCATCATGTGAACATGTCATGATCTTGTTGGTGGTAGAGGAGTGTGGAGAGAGTGACATGCATCATGTGAACATGTCATGATCTTGTTGGTGGTAGAGGACTGTAGAGAGAGTGAAATGCATCATGTGAACATGTCATGATCTTGTTGGTGGTAGAGGAGTGTGGAGAGAGTGACATGCATCATGTGAACATGTCATGATCTTGTTGGTGGTAGAGGACTGTAGAGAGAGTGACATGCATCATGTGAACATGTCATGATCTTGTTGGTGGTAGAGGAGTGTAGAGAGAGTGACATGCATCATGTGAACATGTTATGATCTTGTTGGTGGTAGAGGAGTGTGGAGAGAGTGACATGCATCATGTGAACATGTCATGATCTTGTTGGTGGTAGAGGAGTTTAGAGAGAGTGACATGCATCATGTGAACATGTCATGATCTTGTTGGTGGTAGAGGAGTGTGGAGAGAGTGACATGCATCATGTGAACATGTCATGATCTTGTTGGTGGTAGAGGAGTGTGAGAGAGTGACATGCATCATGTGAACATGTCATGATCTTGTTGGTGGTAGAGGAGTGTAGAGAGAGTGACATGCATCATGTGAACATGTCATGATCTTGTTGGTAGTAGAGGACTGTAGAGAGTGACATGCATCATGTGAACATGTCATGATCTTGTTGGTGGTAGAGGACTGTAGAGAGAGTGACATGCATCATGTGAACATGTCATGATCTTGTTGGTGGTAGAGGAGTGTGGAGAGAGTGACATGCATCATGTGAACATGTCATGATCTTGTTGGTGGTAGAGGAGTGTGGAGAGAGTGACATGCATCATGTGAACATGTCATGATCTTGTTGGTGGTAGAGGAGTGTAGAGAGAGTGACATGCATCATGTGAACATGTCATGATCTTGTTGGTGGTAGAGGAGTGTAGAGAGAGTGACATGCATCATGTGAACATGTCATGATCTTGTTGGTTAAGGAGTAATGCATGATGATTTGCATGAGAGACCTGTTTTAATATTTCACTTCTAATAGGGAGGAGTAGAAGACTTGTGACATGTATATAGAAAAAGTTTGCATATAGGGGGCAGCACTGAAAATAGCTAATCTTGTGGGAGAGATAAGAACCTATCAGAAGTATGTTTTCATTATAACTTATGTTAGCAACCCTTTATTAACATGCCAGATAAACAAACAGAAAAACGAGTAAATTCACATTTTTGACACCTTCTGATGCTCCAGAAGATGTATTATAGTTACAGTGATAAATGGAGACATTATGATAGTCAGTGACTTTACTTCTGTTGTGCATCAGGTGGTTGGTTCTATTTTAATCTTGGATCCAGGATTTCTAACCCCCTTCTTCTGTTAATCAGCTGAAGGGCCTCATCTTTGACAGTTTTTCAGCTGTTTCTGCCATCTCTTACCCTCCAGATGTGGAACAGGTAACCTGAACTTCTGCTGTAATTACACAGATATTTGATGTTATCTCTTCAGTGGCTTTTGATGAATCTAGGCTTCCTTTTACTATGCAAGCCTCCTTCTCCTTTTGAATGTTGTCTTTTTCACCTTCCCTGATATTTGTATTCATTGTTTTATCATTTCATCCAACTTCATACCAAATATCAACTGCTTTGTAGTTCTGAACTTTGAAAATCATGTTCTGGTGTGTGTGTGGTAAGAACTCTTATTTCTTTCATGTTTAATCTGCTCATCTTTATCTTGCTGGATTCTTCCATAGCTGTCCATACTTCACTACTTGTTCTTCATTATGAATTTTATTTCTTCTTTTCAAGTGTCCCACTTGCTTTGGTATCTTTGTTTTTGGGATTTGCTTCACTGGGATGTCTTTCGTTGTAGAGTTTACCTCCCTTGATTTTATTTACAGGAATCTCAGTATAGCACATTTCTTTTGTGATGAGGTTTTAAAGATTTCCTTATAAATTGGAAACTTTATCTGGGATAGCTTATCAGCAATCATATCTGCTCACTTTACTTGCTTAAGGATCCTGAGAGAACCCTGCAAGACACCTATTTCCTGATCACTTTATTTGGTTTAGGATCCTATGAGAACCCTGCAAGACACCTATTTCCTGATCACTTTATTTGGTTTAGGATCCTATGAGAACCCTGCAAGACCACTTGTTTCCTGATCCTCATCCTCTTACTAATTTCTGATGTTGCTTTTGTAGGACTGACCATCATAAATTATGGAAGCTTCTGTCTGGTGTGATTTCAGCTGTCCCACTCTGCACATTTTTGGAAGACCTTTGGTTTACAATGTTTCTTTCTTATTAGCTTTCCATACCTTTTTCTTTCCACCCCATCAAATCCTTTACATCATTGATACCTAGAAGAAACTATATCTTTTCTTCTAGTTGTGAGTGCCTTGAAACATATCCACAATTCCACTCTGGGGTCTTTGTCATCCTCAAGAAGAAAGAGATAAATGATTATAGTCCTACCATTCTTAAACAGCTTCAAAAGTTGGTGTTCAATCCTAAACTGTGCACGTTTTAGAATCTTTTTGTATGACTAACTGTGGTTTTCTCCATTTTGTCCACAACAGTCTCAACTTTCAGTTCTGGATCCTTTACTTTGGGTTGGCTACATCCCTGCATTTTTTCAGATTTATTTTGAGGGCTTTAACAAAAAGGATGCATTCATTGGGCTTACTTTTCTATTACTGTACAGAAATCTAACTCTTCTTGCTACTTACAATAAGCATCCTAAGTTATAACCTGTCTTAGTCAACTTCTCTATCATTTTCTAAAGTACAAGTAAAGTTAAAAATTAATCTAGACTGGTTTGTTGTTTTTGTTAGAATTTTATGTTGGTTTCTGATATGTGTGAGGTTCATCAAGAGATTGAAAATATTCCTGTCATGTATATTAAACAACTGAAAATATTCCTGTCGTGTATATTAAACAACTGAAAATATTCCTGTCGTGTATATTAAACAACTGAAAATATTCCTGTCGTGTATATTAAACAACTGTTCTCCATATCAGTTGTATAAAATATGTTTACTAAAGACCTGTTCAGTATTTAACCATAGAATTTCTTTTATTAGCAATTCCAGGAACAATGTCTAGAGAAAATTGCCCAGCTTTCAGATGCAGCAGTCCAAACACAAAAGGACCAAATGGATACAGCAGTCCAAACAGAGCTTGATTTCCTACAAAATCAGTGGCAAACTGTTCTTGATACAGTAAAGACATGGGCTGAAAGACTAGAATCAACATTACATTCATGGGAAAGTTTAAGTATCAAAACAGAAGATCTGATTAGTTGGGTGGTGGAAACTGAAGAACATGTGAGAAAACCACTTGAAACTAACACAGGGATCATAGAAAAACTGGAAGGCCTAAAAGAAGAGCTAAAGGTGAGATATAGAAGATTTTAATGTTTATTGGCTATTTAAAGAGAACATCGGTTTTTAATTAAAGATCACTAATTGGCTAAAGGTTTGTTTGATTATTACTTCTGTTGTACTAGAAAAAATAATTTGTGATTACCAAACCTCTGCTTAATGCTTGTGAAGTACACATGGATGTATGATATGTTAGCACAGAAGAAACATTTGATATTGGTGCTGTTGGATGTATGATGTGTCAGCACAGAACAAACATTTGATGTTGGTGCTGTTGGATGTATGATATGTTAGCACAGAACAAACATTTGGTGTTGGTACTGTTGGATGTATGGTATGTTAGCACAGAACAAACATTTGATATTGGTACTGTTGGATGTATGATGTGTTAGCACAGAACAAACATTTGGTGTTGATGCTGTTGGATGTATGATACTGTTTAAAACTGTTAGGACAAGAGAATATTTTGCCATTCTTTCCATTTTATGTAATTACTGATTGTAAATTTTTACATTTGGTAATGATTCATTGATTCCTGTTGACAACTAAATGAACCAGAGTGAGAACAGTCATCATTCTTTAGAATTCCATTATGTTTGTACCTGAAGTAAGACAGGTAAATTTGAAAATTGGAAAGGAAAAGACAGAACAACTGAATTCAGTGATACTGATGTTAAGTACCTTTGTTTATACAGCATTCAGGAGAGAAGGAAGACTGTTACAGATCTTATGCAAGAGGTAAATAACCATGTATCAAATGACAAAAAGTGTCATCCATCTTGGTTTTCCTATTTGTTTGTGTATTATTGGTAAAGAAGGGATTCTAGTACCAAAAAGATAATGACCTCAAACACTCATCTAACCTATGCTGAAATTACTTACCTGGAAAAGAAGCTGCTAATGATTTAGTAGGCTCCACACAGCCCCAGTCTCAACAGATTTTAGATTTTATAGATAAAAAACATAACAAAAGCTACTTCCAAACAAACTTTATGGGAGTGTATTGAAGACACTTGGAGTACAATCTCTTTGATTAAACATCGTGCAAAAATGTCTGAAAGACTGTTTGCTGTGTTAAATGAAAAGGGGAGTACTCAAACTGTTTGTTGATATTTTAACTGTGATTCCATTGTTCTTTGAAAATAACCAGAAATCTAATTTTTGACTTTGTCCTAACACTTTGTACAGAACTGTAGATTAACACAGAGCTGACTTTTGTTTTCAAATATGATTTTTTTTCATTTTTCACAGCACTTGTCTCTAGAAGTGTTCCAAAAACAGCAAAACTTAAGTGAAATTTTTAAAGAAGTAGAAGAATTGTCACAGAACATTTCTCAGAAGGCTACAACTGCTTTGCGTGGTCATTTATCTGATATAAGACACCGAATTAATAACCTGAGTGACAACGTTCATCAGTTACAGGCACAAGTGACTTCTGTTATTACAGAACGGAAAGATCTGTTAAGAAAAATTAAATCCTTTCAAGAGTGGATCGATGAAAATCGACTGATTTTAAATGAGCAACAAGAAGTTTTCTTTAGTCATGTGGATCAGATGTTGAAACAAGCAAGGGTAAGTAAATAGGATTACCTTTATGTAGTTGTTATAAACAAGGGTATGTCCAGCTAATCATATATAATAAAGGATTATAGGATTACCTTTATGTAGTTGTTATAAACAAGGGTATGTCCAGCTAATCATATATAATAAAGGATTATAGGATTACCTTTATGTAGTTGTTATAAACAAGGTATCATTATTGTTCATCAGTTAATAAAGTGAATTATTGTTTATTGATTAGTAATAGTCATAACATTATTGATTTTTATCTATGGGTATCATATAGGTGACTGCAAGTGGTTTTGGACTTTAAGGATAACACGCTAGTTTTCAAAGTTCAATTTTTAGCATTGTAAACCTACAGACTAACTGTGTAGCCACTTAGATACCAAGTAGTTTTAATCTGAGAGTTTGTGGTGGTTTAATATGTAGCATACTGTGACTCAGTTCTAAGTACAACTGATGTGAGAGTGTGTGAATGAATTTATGTGTAGATCTGTTTTAAAAATATAACTTACACGTGTTAAGTTTATTTAAGGTAGTAATAAGAACATTATCTTCTTTAACAATGACGTTTACTGAGTGTTTAATAATTCTTACTTTTGGTATCAGATTGTGAAAGAGGAGAGCAGTAGAAAGCAGGAACCCTTCAATGATATTTATGTCTCAGTGAGGCAGCTTAATGAAACCTGTTTGCCTGAAGAGGTTGAGCAAGTCCAAAGTGCGTACAGTTCACTGTCTGACGACTACCAGTGGTTAGAAGACCTGTTGGATATCCGAGTTGATTTTCTTCAAAAGTTAGAAAATTTTCACCTCTGGCAGCAGGACTTGAGAGAGCACCTTAGTCTCCTAGAGAAAAAGCTTGACTCTCACCAACTTGTTGAAGAAGAGATAACTTCAATTGCATCAGAGCTTGAAGTTATCAGAACTCAGCTTGAAACTAAAGAATATGAATCATCAGAGCTAGATGATCTTATAACCAAAGCTCAATTGACATTGTTTAAAGACTCATCTAGCATGACCTCTTCTGTCTCTCTTTACAATCTTGTAACAGAACTAAAAGACCAACATAGTAAAGTTACAGAAATGTTGAAGAAAAGACGAGAGAAAACTACACTCATGCAGGAACAACATCGGGACTTCAGTGAAACATTGGAGAAATTGGTGGTGTGGATTAAAGACACAGATGATAAAATTCAGAGTATCAGACCAAGGAGCAACACTCAGTCAGGAATTGTAGCTTTACAGAATGATATTAAGGTGTGAAATACACTGTTTTATTACTAATGATAATATGCTATAGTATTGAGTACGGCAGAAACCTAATGTAGTGAAATATTTTTTGTAGAATACTAAAACTAATATATTCAATAATATCTCACAAAAATTTCATTTTATAGATGTATGTGTATAGAACAATCTTCCTGGAAACTTGAAACTTATTTTAACATAACTAACAAAATATTTATTACATTGAAAAAATTACTTGAAATAAAGAAATAAGAAAATTACAAAACGGTCGGTGACTTGAGATAGAATAAATATTGTCCTTTAGGACTCACAAGGTTCAAAACATTCAGGGGGTTTGTTTTTGGTGCATGAACATAACTGAAAAATATGCTGTTATTTCTTATTTCTTTTTATAATTATGTAATTATATGTTGCATTGATTTAATGAATAGTGGTTGAAATTTATATTAACTCACAAGTCTGAAGTTTTGGATACTTGAACTACTTTTCTCATTGTATTTTTATATCCTTAGGTACTAACAGAGGACCTAACATCTCACAAACCTGACTACACCGTTGTCCTCGAGAAAGGCCGTGCACTAATTGAGATTAACCCTTCAGAATTCTCTGAAATTCAGACAAAACTCACATCTTTGGATACTTTTTGGGAAAAACTCTCTTCAGAACTTGCTCGAAAGGAGAAACTTTTCAACCAAGTCTTAGTTCTCTGGAAAGAGTGTGATGATCTCAAGACACAAATTTCAAATGTGATACAAGAGGCCATGCAGAAAGCTGCACCTCTGGAATACCCTCCTTGTGACTCTATCCAGTCACTCAGTGTGTTAGAGAAAGCCAAGGTAAGTCGTTTCTTCCATGCACTTGAAGCTAGTTCTCAGTGTGAAATATTACTTTTTTAATAGTACTATTATTTATATCTTTATACTCTCAAAATAATAATTTCAAAAATAATACTTTATCTCCCCTCGGTGTGGATTCCTGTACGTGGTGAGGGGACCTCCCAGGGAAGGTTCTGTTCTTTCAGTTTACCTCCTCTGGGATCTAAACATTCACCCACGTGTTTGCCATGCGTGGTGACCCGTGAAGGGGAGGAGAGGATCCTGGTGGTTGAGGGGTCTAACCCTAACACACCACTTTGGCCTTGAATTCCTGTAGACGGGCGGCCTTTGGGTGGCCCCCCTTGGATTAAATCGGCTGGTCCACTTGGGCTAGAGTCAACCAAGTACCAGTGTTGGAAGTTTTCAATGGGTGTTGTGGACATTGTGTCTGATGCTGGTGTTTGGGTATAGTGCTCATGAAACCTTGGCGTTGCTGCAATGTCCTTGCATGACATTGCATGACCATGGTGGGTGGGGTCAGTGGGTACCGAAATTTTCCTTTTTCCTATGGATCCTCCAACAAAAAATTTAAATAAAATAATGAAAAAAGAGTCAATAGGTAAACGACCACGTCTTGAAGACTCTGAGCAGCAATCTTCAACATCTGTAACACACATACCTCATTTTCTTATATTATATTCTTTTTCAGAAAAACCTTTAGGGCAAATGTCCCCCTTTTTTTCAGAAGGGACTAGAGGGACTTGCTGGCTCTCCAAAGTCAGTAAAGAAGTTTTGATCTGGAGACATATTGGTTGAAACATCCACATCCCAACACAGTGAACTCCTCTTGAATTCAAAGGCAATTGGGGATGTACCTATTGGGGTTATCCCTTATGCTACCTTGAATTCATCATGAGGAGTTATTGCTGAGATGGATTTGAAGAACGTTCCTGAGTCAAAGATTCTTGCTGGTCTCTCCACTCAAGGAGTTTCTGCAGTGAGGCGCATTTCCACTCACAAAGATGGAGTTACACTGCCGACAGATATCCTTGTTTTGACATTTACATCACCACGTGCACCTCTCACCATCAAGGCAGGTTATCTAACTTGCAGGCTACGGCCGTACATTCTAAACCCTTTCCGATGTTTCCAGTGTCAGAGGTTCGGCCACTCAAAGATGTTCTGTTGTGGTGCCCTGACATGTGCTCGTTGTGGTGGCAAGGACCACAATGCCTATGAGTGTCATACGGACCCACATTGTGTCAACTGCAATGGTTCACACCCTTCCTACTTTCGTTTTTACCCAAAATGGTTGGAGGAAAATGAGGTACAGCATTTGAAAATGACTTATAACATTAGTTATCCTGAGGCTCGGAAATTGCTGTCTGCCACTCCATCTCGGATATATGCTGCTGCACATCGTTCCACAACTACAGTGGGCGTGCAGACAGATCTTTCTGTGCTTCCAAGAGAATCGTTTTCAAAACAAATGACAAACTATTTGACCTCCATGGTTAAAAAGGTTGATGAATCGACTTCCACACCCATCTCTGTTCCTCCCATACATTCCAACAAACCTTAAGATCCACATTTTTCAATTTCAAATACAGGCATTTCTTCTGATACATCTTTTTCTCTCACCCCACGATGCAAAACAATCATTTGTTTGCGTCCTCAGTCACTGGAATCCCCTTCCAACAACAAAGACCTGCCCAATCAACCCAGAGCAGGATCCATGGAGGTCAATAGACCTCCTCCGATTAAGGACATTAAGGAAAAAAGACGTGGTCATATCTAGCACTTCTGCTTGTTCCTCCACCTTCTTGGCAATTAAGACTCGGGCAGAGCGTTCATCTCTTTCCTTTCGTACTGACTGTCTTTTTGACTTTTTGTTCAGTTGCTTTGACGAGCTGTCTCTGTAAGACTTTAGAGAGGATGGTTAATGCTTGTCTTGTTTGGTTCCTTGAATCAAACAACCTCCTCTCACCCACCCAGTGTAGATTCTGACGACAGCACTCCACCACGGACCACCTAATTCGACTTGAAACATCAATCAGAGAAGCCTTTCTGAAACGACAACATCTTGTATCAATATTTTTTACATTGAGAAGGCTTATGACACAACATGGAGGTATGGCATTTTGCGAGACCTCCATATATATGGGTTACGTGGCCATTTACCCATGTTTATTAAATCTTTTTAATGGACAGGAGATTCCAAGTTTGTGTGGGTTTGACACTTTCCTGTTCTTTTGCACAGGACCTTGGGGTCCCTCATGGCTGTGTTTTGAGTGTCACACTTTTTAGTATAAAGATAAATGCCATTACTGAACAACTCCCTCTCACTATTGCAAACAGGCTCTATGTTGACGACTTTCACATCTTGTGTCAGTCGTCGAACAAGAGATATATTGAGCGGCAACTACAAACTGCCCTCAATTGTGTACTGAAGTGGACTACAGCGAACGGCTTTAATTTTTCTCTCTCTAAAACTGTTTTCATGCACTTTTGCTGCCAACAGGGTATTTACCCTGATCCTGAACTCCGTATCGGTGAAGTTTCGCTGCCAGTGGTCCCTGAGACCAAGTTTTTGGGTCTTATCTTTGACTGTAAGCTGACCTTTATACCACACTTAAAGCAGCTACGGGTCAAATGCACAAGAGCACTGAATATCCTTCGTGTCCTCTTTACTGCCAGTTGGGGATCGGATTGATGTTCTATGTTAAAGATATATTGTGCTCTTATTCGTTCAAAAACTCGACCATGGATCAATGGTCTACGGCTCTGCCAGACCCTTGGCCTTAAAGATGCTGGACCCTATTCATCATCAAGGACTTTGACTCTGCACTGGGGCTTTCCGCACCTCCCCAGTTCGAAGCTTATATGTAGAATCTCATGAACCTTCTCTACACCTTCACTGTTTGGAACTGTTCTTACTGTATTCTTCAAAATTTGTTCCTTACCAAAGCATCCCACCTGGGGATGTGTTTTCCTTCCTCAGTGGGCCTTACATTTTCAGAACAGATGATCTGCCATTGCTCCTTTTGGCCTTCGCATCCAGGCGCAATTGGATGAATTGGGTCTGTCCTTGGATAACATTGCAGAATTCACTGGTCAGCCCATTCCCCCATGGCTTATTACAGCCCCCAAATGTGACCTTTCTTTAAGTCATCTGAAAAAGGCAGATACTTCTGAGTAGAAGTACCATCTTTTATTTGCTGAACATCTTTCAAACAATCATTCCATTCCAATTGATACAGATGGTTCAAAATCAGGTAATTCAGTGGGCTCTGCCATGGTTTGTTGCAGCTCAGTGGTTGCGTGCAGAATCTCCTCTACAGCTTCTGTGTTCACTGCTGAACTGTACGCCATATCTCTTGCCCTGGATCATATTGAAGCTGAGCAGTACTCTGACTGCACTATTTATACTGACTCGCTTAATTCTCTACTGGCCTTGGGATCACTTCACGTTGGCTTACACCCTGTTCTCACTGATATTCAAAACCGACTGACCCATTTCTCATTAATATCTACTTCTATCCAGTTTTTCTGGATACCAGGCCACATTGGTATTTGAGGGAATGTGCTTGCAGACACGGCAGCTAAATCTATCTGCTCTGGCACTATCACCACTGTGTCTGTTCTGTACATGGACTATGGTCCTGTATTCAAGGCTTGGCTCCGTGCCAGCTGGCAGTCCACTTGGAGTGAGCAAAGTGACAACAAGCTTTTTCAAATAAAATTCTATATTTGGATTTGGCCATCTAGCTTCCGAAGGATCAGAAGGAGGAAGTTGTTCTGACTAGATTACGCATTGGTCACAGTTTATTAACTCATTGTTTTCTTTTATCTGGAACTGATGCACCAGTGTGTAGTCTGTGTCACACTTAAATCACTGTAAGACACATTTTACTTTCTTGCCATCGTTATGACTCTCAACGACGGCACTATTTTAAACATGTTCTGTTCCAGGGTTTATCTGTAACATTGGACAGTGTTATTGGTGATGGTGACACTGTCCACCTTGATAAAGTTTTTAGTGTTTTAATGGCTGTTAATCTTTTTAATGTCATTTAAGTGTTGGATATTTATTCATTACACCTTTTTAATTGTGGTTCCCTTTTCAGTCTCAATCTCTCTAGTTCAATTTGAAATTGAAAAATGGCCAGAACATTAAATAACTCGACACCAGGACTGGAAAGGCTAACTTCAGGTGACTAACACTGCTGTTTGAACTATCCGTTTGAAATACCCATTAGTCTTCCTGGCGGGTTATGGTCATTACCATTATGCTACAGGAAGTCCTTTACAACTTTGTAGACTGGATATCAACATTGGTTTTATGCCATTTTATGTTTTAATTGCTGTTTTTACCTTTGTTTCCTTTTACGAATTTTACTACATTTACTTTACTTTTATCTTTTTACAGGACATTTGGCTAATTATTATTGCGATTTTGCTACGTGTCTTTTAACACTTTTCTTATTTTACATTTTGATAATGGCTGCTATGACACATAACCCGGAAACAGGACTGGAAAGACCAACTTCAGGTGACTGACGGTGGTTCTTGTACTTACCTGTTAGTCTTCCTTGCAGGTTATGATCATTACCATTATGCTACAGAAAGTCCTTTACAACTTCTCTTACTCTGCTTTCTCTCTTAACGTTGTAGACTAGGTGTCAAAACTGGTTTTATACTTGTGATTTTCAATGATGTTTTGTTTACCTTCATTTCCTTTTATGTATTTTACTACATTTAATTTATTTTTACCTTTTCACTGGACGTTTGACACAGATAGCCTAGCTGCTTTGGGCCATAAAACACTGAATCAGTCAATCAATACCTTATCTCTCTCTCATGTATTTGCTTCTTCTGATTTGTCTGCTCTCAATATATTCAAATTTTCATCTTGTTGCTCCCACTTGAGGTTCATGTGCTGTTGCTACACTGTAGCGTGCCACAGCTGTCTAACATGAGGAAAGAGACACACCCTCTTAGCACATTCTTTATACAATAATCACGTCTTGATTTAGAATAATGTGCAAGGATGTTTAAACAACATTATGATCTTTTCAAATGTAGGTTATATTTAGTGGAAATATTTGTTGTTAGACTTTCATTTTCAACATTTTTTTGTACCTGCAGATTTGATACCTTGTATTTGAACATTATCATTTAAAAGGTGTCAGTAGCTTCAGGTGTGAGACAAAAGTATATTGTTCATTCTGGTTGGGTTTGTTTTTATGTGTTATGAGAAGCAATGGTGTTTGTACTGTGTGTGGTGGAGTCTTTTATGGGATTGAAACCTTGTTATGTACCTGACACATCTCTTCCTGTGTTTTTCCTTTGTAACAGAAGGGATTTTTCCACCACCTACCCATACCTTATCTTCATTTCATATTGTCTTGAATCTACCTAAGCCTTCTTGTAATTTTGGGACTGGGATTTTCAGGTATGTTTCTTTTCTTCACTTTGGAATTTGTTCCTGTTTCTTTCTTTAATGTATTTTACTTTCTATTCAGATATTCAAATCCATATTCAATTACTTTTACCACTACTATGTGCCTTAGCTATTCTACGCCATAAAACATGTCCATTTTCATTACTGTGATTTTGGACTTGTTTTCTTTCTACCTGATTTGGTAATACATATCTTCACTATAGGTAAAAAAGTATACCCTGGATATAGGGTGTAATGTGTCATGGGTTCTCTTTAGGCACTTTCCAAAGAGGACTCACACAGGTACCTTTTGCACTAGTCCCTCTGTCATTTCAATGTTGAATTTTAGCAAACATATAAGAATAAGTAAGGTATTGTATCAAAACTTAACATTTAACTGAAAATGTATTTCTGATGGATATTTACTTCTGCTCAAGCTTTCCTTTCATCCTCCCTATGTGTGGTGTATCTTTTCTTTCATAATTGCATAATATCTAAATGTTAATTGTACAGTCAGTATAGGGGTATACCATGTTAGGAAGGTGTGTCACAGTCGTTTTTCTGGATGGTTGTTGCATGTTACAGCAATGACACTCAGTGTTAGGTGGGAGTCTCAAAACGAGTGGCAAGTGAAAATTTGTGCATATAAAGGGCAGCACAAAATTGGGAAAAGCTAGAGAGGAGATTACTATTAGATATACATTTTCAGCATTGGAAACTTTCTAGTGTAAATTTCATACTTTAATAGTATTTTTATTATTATTTATTTCTTGTTCTTTACTCAATAATTAATAACCATATATAAATATATAAAGTTTTTTGGTATGAGTTTCAATTTAAAATATGATAGTTTTATTTTATTAAAACAGTAATGAGCTGTATTAATCTTTCTGATAATTTATTAATATTTGATTTATTTCTTAACTTGTGAATGGTACAGGCTGCTAATGAGCTAATGAAGTCACATCGCCTGGTAACAGACAACTACTCTCACAAGATGAAGGAGATGAAGGAGATGTTGACTTCAGTTGAAGGGTTCAATGGAGAATTCTTGCAGACAGAGCTAGAGGAGACTCAGCAGCAGTGGCGTACAGCATGGGAGAGAATAATGCGAAGGCTTCAGACCTGCGAGTCTCAGCTAGTTTTGTGGCAACAAATAGATAGTGTTAAAGAACAGCTCATGACATGGTTGACAGAGACTTGTTCTGCTTTCAACTCTTTTCTAGAAAATTTCAGTGGCCATGAAAAAGCTCAGAGCCTTCTAAATAAGTACAAGGTATTATGAAGAACAAACTGATACTATAATTTTATTATTTAAGTTTCAAAGAGATCATCACATCTAGAGGTGAATAGTTTGAATATTTTAGGTTTCTTTTGTGTAAGAACTAGTAAAATTAATGTTTTTAAGTTTTATGTTGTAAATTTAGTAAATTTCTATAGTAATAAGATTTCAAATATATTATTGTAGGTAAAAATCTTTGAACAAAGTGTTGAAATTTTCATGTTATCTGAACAGCCTAAGTTGGACTATTTAGCAGCTTGAAATATTTGGACTGTTTTAACTTTTTGAAGAGTTTTGTGGACTGTTCTTTGAGATTTGATATTGTTACTTAACAATTTGAGAACTGTTCAAAATCTTTATACTTTATTATTCAATTTTGCAGAATGAAGTTGGGTTTTACGAGAGCACTCATGCTGGTCTCTGTGCTAAAATCTCTGCACTAGAGAAACTTACCGATAACCAAGAGATTACTACCCTAACGTCCCTTAAAACTGTTTTACAAGCTCAGTTTGATGAGGCTCAAGACTTTGCTAATAAACTTGAATCTGCACTGAAAAATATTGAAAATGAACAAGCAACTGTTGAAGAAAAGATGGAAGAGTTTAGTGATTGGCTTAAAAAACAACGAGAATCTGTGTCACGGTGTGATAATAGTTCTGGAAGTGATGAACTAGTTCTTCAGCGTCTTGAACAGTGCAAAGTATGATACTCTTTTAATACTTTAATAGAGAATCCTTTTTATTTAAAGTTCCCAGAAAAGTTTGTTTTATATACAGAAATCTGTTGTATTAATTTTACTTTAGTTTGTGTTTGATAACTTTTTTTCAGTTTTATTTATTAATAACTTTGTCTAAATATAGTTTCATTAGAATTTATTTATTGTTAAAGCCTGGTGATTGTTATGATAACTAAATTATGAACTTTATAAAGAAATAAAAAATGATTAAATATTGTTGTTTCATGTAACGTAAAAACAAGTGTCGAAATCTCACTTCACAAAGTTGTTATATAAACATTAAAACAGGAACTGGGAGATGAAATGTTGTTTCAAGTAATGTAAATATAAGTGTCGACATCTCACTTCACAAAGTAGTTATTTAAACATTAAAACAGGAACTGGGAGATGAAATGTTGTTTCAAGTAATGTAAATACAAGTGTCGAGATCTCACTTTACAAAGTTGTTATTTAAACATTAAAACAGAAACTGGGAGATGAAATGAATACCTACTACAGAAAACTTGAACAGATAGAGACAAACATCCATACACTTCAGGAGAATCATTCATCTTTAGATACCAGTGGTCTGCAGAAAGAACTGTCTAACCTTCAGAAAAGGTTTGTAATAATAGAATTTAGTCTGCTAAAGATTCAAAGACTGTTTAAATGATTTATTTGTTCATTTTTATTAATTCCTCAAATTTTATCATATTAAAACTGCTTAGTTACAGTCACATTATCATATAAGAAAACTTATTATAATCAAGGCAATGGTGTATGTATAGCTGATAGTTTACAGTTACATAGTTTATATTACATATTTTAAATCAACACCTGTTCAACCTTCTGGAAATGTTTCACAATCATCTATGGTACTCTAAAAATGTTCAAATTTTAAAATAGGTATGAAACACTAAAGAACCAAATAGCCAAAGTGAATTCTAACCTCTTCTCTGTACTGGAGCGTCACTATCAGAGTGGACTGCAGGAGTTCCAGAGGTGGCTAAGTGCATATGCGGAGAAAGTGTCGTGGTGTGATCCTGACCTTGCTGGGGACAGGTTTAGTCTGGAAGCAAAGATGGGAACCCTACGGGTATACTTAGATTTATGTCTTGTAAACTGTTCTCTGAATTTTTAATGTTGTCCTCAATATTATATATGTGTGAATGTATATTATTGGCTGTATTATTGTTCTAAATCTGGAACCACAAAATAAATTGTATTTCACGTTTTCTGGAAAATATTTGTTTCTAGTAAAAGATCACAGTGTACATATGCTATCTAAATGATAGCATAATGATGTAATTTTAGGCACTGCTACAGGTATATGTACTTATAGGAGCTGGAAGGAAATCTAGAAACAGGAGAAAAAAAGAAACTGCAGTTTGAAAACTTAACCAGCATCATGCTTCAAGCAATCACACCCGAACGTCATGAAGAAATTCAGGTAAAAAGTGATCAGGCCAGAGCAGAATGGGAAGATTTTCAGAACAGTCTGGAAAAAACAAAGAGTCATTTACAGCAAGTTTTACACTTGTGGAAAAAGTACGAAGAAGAATTTGAATCATTTAGTGCATGGCTTCGAGATATGGAAGCTCGAGCGAAAAGTGAAACATCCCAGCAAGTTGAAATAGACTCCTTAGAAGAACAGTTGAAAACCTTAGAGGTAAAACTTCTGTTCATAAACATACATTATATTTGAAGTATTTAAAGAAATACTGAATTCAGAGTCTTTGAGTGAATGTGTTTTTTGAAAACAAAGGGGGCTAAATCATAAATAAAATTACAGGAAAGTAAAAGTTATAGGAGGCCTATATTTTGTAGAGATGTTACTGGTGCAATGTAATAGTTTCTAAAACCAAAATAACTGTAATATTGTTTATGTACTGAAGTGTAAGCTAATATTTTAAACTTGAAAAATAGTGTAATATTGTTTATGTACTGAAGTGTAAGGTAATATTTTAAACTTGAAAAATAGTGTAATATTTCTTTACACTCAAAAAGTTGCAATGTTCAAAGTAGGATCTCTATATGTAAATGAGGCCAATGAAGTAAGGGTTCACGATGATAAGGTTTACAGTCATGTTTCCTATTAATTCTTGCATACCTCAAGTAGCTGGGGAATGTAACAAGCATTTATGCTATATCATACAACGATATGCCAATCAAGTCACCAAATATAGAAACTATGGATATATTTGCAATTTCACTGCAGATAATGGATTGAGAAGCAATTTTACTCTAGAATAGTTTGATTGTGGTATGGAACTTTGAACATGACATCCTTATAATGGGACCTTTTGCACTGGAAATTATGCTACAAAATATGTGCTCATCGAAACATGACTGGATTGAAGATATGGACTGTAATGGTATGATGAAGTTAAAACTGTTACGGTGAATTATGTATGTAGGTCTAGATGATGTGTACTTTACTAGTTGAAGATACCTGAATGTAAAACTGTTATGGTTAACCATGTATGTAGGTCTAGATGATGTGTACTTTACTAGTTGAAGATACCTGAATGTAAAACTGTTATGGTTAATTATGTATGTAGGTCTAGATGATGTGTACTTTACTAGTTGAAGGTATCTGAGTGTAAAACTGTTATGGTTAATTATGTATGTAGGTCTAGATGATGTGTACTTTACTAGTTGAAGGTACCTGAGTGTAAAACTGTTATGGTTAATTATGTATGTAGGTCTAGATGATGTGTACTTTACTAGCTGAAGGTATCTGAGTGTAAAACTGTTATGGTTAATTATGTATGTAGGTCTAGATGATGTGTACTTTACTAGTTGAAGATACCTGAGTGTAAAACTGTTATGGTTAACCATGTATGTAGGTCTAGATGATGTGTACTTTACTAGTTGAAGGTACCTGAGTTAAAACTGTTATGGTTAATTATGTATGTATATCTAGATGATGTGTACTTTACTAGTTGAAGGTATGTGAGTGTAAAACTGTTATTGTTAATTATGTATGTAGGTCTAAATAATGTGTACTTTACTAGTTGAAGGTATCTGAGTGTAAAACTGTTATTGTTAATTATGTATGTATATCTAGATGATGTGTACTTTACTAGTTGAAGGTACCTGAGTATGATGTGTACTTACAAAGAAGAAATTAATATCAAAGATTGTTGATGTCTTCATGCAGGGTTTACAACAGGATGTAAAAAAACACCAGAAGCCTTTAGACAATCTCACGAATCTAACTCAAGAAATCAGTAAAGAAAGTCCAGAGTCACGGGTGACTACTCAAGTAACACAGCTCAAGACACGATTCGCTGCTCTGGAGAAGTTCCTTCAGGTAGAAATGTTTTGAGAAAATAGTTAAATTGTTAAGGATATTATTTACCATTTGAAATGTGAATGTTTATGACTGCAATAAGAAATGTGATTATCCAGAAAAAATATAGTTGTTTTGTTTAAACAAATAAATAATAATTGCATTGAATCTTTGTTATATGATATAAACCTAATAAATTGTATGTGGAATACTAACACTACTTATAAGAATGTTGAACTTGTAAAATGTAATCAGTAAATAAATCTGTAGGAAGATAAATCACCTTTTGAAGATTTAATTGTTAATGACCAACAAACAAATCAACTGCAAAAGATTTTTAACCAGCAGTTGTTAAAGGTGTATGGGGAATGTATATTTAGTGCCTAATTATGTGATATCTTGTTTAAGTTTAAGATACGTTCATGTATCTGACTAAATGTCATTAAACTCATTTAATAGAGGATTGTGGTTTGAAGTTTAATATGTTAAAAGTGATAGTTTCTTGTTTTTTCTACAGAATGCTGTTGTGAGAGTCAGAGATTTGATGAAAACAGAAGACAGGTATAATAGAGCCAAGAGTGACCTACAGTCTTGGTTAGATATAATGGATAGGAAACTTGAATTATCTGCTGAAGCCAGTGGAGATCGAGCTTTGTTGGAAGGCAGACTTGAAACTCTGAAGGTAGCTTTAGTTTCATAACATACAGTCTTTGATAGGGTAGAGACTGGGGAGCTTCTGGGTGCATTACTTAATTGGATTTGATTTCTGCATGTTGAGATAAGAAATAATGCAATACTGCTTTAAAATTTTTAAAAAAGCCACCAACCTAGTAATGTGTTGTTGGTAGTGGTAGGACAAATAGGGACTTAGGTTGTATCTACAGAAATATTGAATACAAATCTAAAAGTGTGTGCCTTCCAGTGGCACAAAGCTAAGTTTTGAGATTTATGGTACTGAAAACCAGGCTGTGATACCATGGTAGGCACAACATATTTGGCCCATTTTGTTGCTTTGTGCTTCACAACACACAAACTAAAGGGGCAATAATGTTCACATTCAGAGTGAACTGTGTTTACTCTTGGGCTCCTCACATCAGAAAAGACATTGAATTGTGAAAACAATGTTAATAGGATATAGCTGGTACCTGAGATGTAAAGATTGTCATATGAGTATAGGTTTGGATCTCTGAACTTCTTTTCTCTTGAACTGCTTGTCTGTCTTGGCCTTCCCATCCTTTAAACTAAAATAAAACTATTAAATAAATAAGTTTAAAAATAATCATAAAGCCAGCCTTCCTCACCTGTATGGTTGTCAAGATTTCTCTTAAATTTACTCTCTCCACAAAATCTGAAAGCAACACATTCTACAGGCCAGCCATCTTGTAAGAAGTATAAAACTGTCTTAGCTGAAGGTGACTTTTACCTTGTTAAAATCTGTATTTATGACATGTACTTGTACTGTTCTTATTCTTAATTATAAAAAGATGATACATCAATAGTACCAACTCCCTTTATGGTCCTAAACACTTCATCAAATACATTCAAACTCTCCTTTTTCAAGAAAAAAAATTCAGATATCTTATTCTCAACGCATATGACAAACCATACATCCCAGGCACCATTCTACTAACCTTCCTCTGAGCCCTTTTCAACAAGTCAATGTCTTTTCTAAGGTGAGAAGCCCAAGACTAAACACAATATAACAATTGTGGTTTAACCAGTGACTTGTACAATCTTATTATAGCTTCTTTAGACTTGTATTCAATTTTTGTAGATACAACCTGAAATTCTATTTGCCCTGTCACTACCAATAGTACACTGCTTGGTTAGCTTTAGAGATTGATCGACTATTAAACTAAGACCTCTTTCTTTGATAACATTGTTGAGATTATTCCAATCTAAATTATAATTTAAACTACAATAACCCACATTCTTTAGTTTGCATCTGTTATAATTAAGAGTTATCTGCTGTTTATTTGCTCAGTTAAATACATAGTCCCAATCTTAACCCCTTGGTGTGGATTCCTGTATGTTGTGTGGGGACCTCTCAGGGTAGGTCCTGTTCTTTTATTTTACCTCCTCTGTGATCTAAACATCCACCCATGTTTTTGCAGTGCATGGTGATCTGTGAAGCGACAGGATCCTGGTGGTTGAAGGATCCTAACACACCACTTTGGCCTTGAATTCCTGTAGACGGGCAGCCTTAGGGTGACCACACTTGGGTCACTTGCCTGATCCACTTGGGATAGGGTCAACAAAGTACCAGTATTGGATGTTCTCTGAAGGTGTTGTGGACATTGTGGCTGATGCTGGTGTTTGGGTATAGTGCTCATGAAACCCTGGCGTTGCTGCAGTGTTCTTCTTTGGCATTTTAGTGCATCTCCTCGTAGGGCTCCATGGTGTGTGGGGTCAGTGGGCACCAAAATATTTCTTTTTTTATTATGGATCCTCGAAATAAAAACTTAAATAAAATAATGAAAAACAGTTCATAGGTAAACAACCACATCTTGAAGATTCTGAGCAGCAATCTTCAACATCTGTAACACCTGATGCACCTCATTTTCTTATAATACATTCTCTTTCAGACAAATCTCTTGGGTGAATGTCTCCCTTTTTTATTCAGAAGGGACTAGAGGGACTTGCTGGCTCTCCAAAGTCATTAAAGAAGCTTTGATCTGGAGACATATTGGTGGAAACATCCACATCTCAACACAGTGAGCTTCTCTTGCATTCAAAGGCAATTGGGGATATATCTATTGAGGTTACACCTCATGCTACTTTGAACTCATCACAAGGAGTTATTGTTGATATGGATTTGAAGAACATCCCTGAGTCTGAGATTCTTGCTGGTTTTTCCACCCAAGGAATATTTGCAGTGAGACATATTTCCACTCACAAAGATGGAATTACGATGCCGACCAATGTCCTCATTCTGACATTTACATCACTACGTCCACCTGTTACCATCAAGGCAGGTTATCTTAATTGCAGCATATAGCCATATATTCCAAACCCTCTTGGATGTTTCCAGTATCAGTGGTTTGGTCACTTGAAGACGTCATGTCATGGTTCCTTGACGTGTGCTCATTGTGGTGGCAAGGACCACGATGCCTATGAGTGTGAAACAAATCATCATTGTGTCAATTGCAATGGCTCTCACCCATCCTACTTTCGTTCTTGTCCTAAATGGTTGGAAAGGAAAGAGGTGCAGTGTTTGAAAATGATTCATAACATTACTTATTCTGAGGCTCGAAAGTTGCTGTTCACCACTTCATCTTGGACATATGCTGCTGCACTTCATTCCACTACTACAGTGGGAGTGCAGATGTATCTCTTTGTTGCCCCAAAAGAATCGTTTTCAAATCAAATAAAAAGTCTTTTGATCTCCATGGTTAAAAAAAGTTGATGAATGAACTTCAACACCCATCTCTCTTCCTTACATATGTTTGAGCAAATCCCAAGATCCATTTTCTTTGGTTTAGGGTACAGGCATTTCCTTGGATACATCTTCTTCTCCCACCTCACGATGCAAAACGATCATTTGTTCACGTCCTCAGTGACTGGAATCCTCTTCCAATAGTAAAGAACTGTCCAATCGACCCAGAGCAGGATCCATGGAGGTTGATAGATCTATCTTGAATAAAGATAGTAAAGAAAAAAGATGTGGTTGTAAACAGAAGGGTTCTCTACCCATTTCTCCTACATATAAATAAAAATAGCCACTTTGCTTTCTACCATCCTGTCTGTCTTTCCTTACAGGAAACATTCCTGAAATCTGCTGATACAGTTACCTTTCAGCAGTTTTCTTTGTACAGAAATGACAAGCTGTGTGATGGACAAGTGCATGGAGGGGTGGCACTGTTGGTTGATCAGCATGCGCCTTCCCTGTCTTTGCCACTCAACACACCCTTGGAGGCCGTAGCTATCCGTGTTTCCTTGGGTCATACAATCATTGTTTGTTCTCTCTACCTGTCATCCGGAGAGAGATATGATCAATCAGACCTTAATGCTCTCATTGAACAGTTGCCATCTCCCTTTTTAATCCTGGGAGACTTTAATGGACCTCATTCCCTCTAGAGAAGTGCTGGTATTGATAGGAGGGATTGTTCTGTAGAGCATATGCTCTTTATTCAGTACTGGTTCTTCTACTTATTCTCATGCACCAGGTCAGTCCTTTACTACTGTTGATCTCTCAGTTTGCTTCCCTTCATTATTCTCCCATTTTTCATGGAGGGTTGACAGTAATCCATGAGGCAGTGATCATTTTCCTATAATTTTGAGAGAAACTGGCCCTGGTCAGTGCTACCCGACCTGTGTTCTCTGGCAGAAGCAGGTTCACACGAACTGGCCCTCTTTCACTGCTCTCACAGAACTTGATCTTGCCATCATCTATAAGCCATCAATAGACTACTGCATGGCAACAGTAACAGACTGTATTATACAAGCAGCTGCTCAGTGTATTCCTAAAACCTAAACATGTTTTCCACTATATTTTCGTCCGTGGTGGAATCCTTCCTGTCACATGGCACGGAAGGCTCAAAAACAGGCCTGAGATACATTTTTTGTAGGTATCCCACACTCTTGCACTACATTGCTTTCCAGCAGGCCTGTGCACATGCTTGGTGGTTAAGATATCAAAGCCAGAAGGAATCTTGGATTAGGTTCACAACCAGCACATCTTTTACCACCAGTTCCAAAGTCATATGGGACAAGATTCGAAAGGTCAGAGGGTAATATAATTCTGTTCCCCCTTTGTTCTTGCTCTCTGATGGCCAGAAAGTAGCTGATACTGATTGCCAGTACTCTAGGTGAAAGCTTTTGCAGAGCGATCACCTGTTTCCTTTGGAGCTGATTGTCTCTATAATCATAATCGTCCCTTTACACTGATGGAACTCAAACTGGCCCTTCATTGGTCTGTCAGTACCTGAGTTGGACCTGATGATGGAAATGCTGTGCCATCTATCTCCTGCTTTTTTTGCTATTTATCTGATTATTGTTAACCAGATCTGGGAGGAGGATGTTTTTCCTGATGCGTGGCAACAGGCTATTGTCTATTTTTCTCTAAGTCTGGGAAGGATCCCAAGATTCCCTCAAACTACTGTCCAATTGCTTTGACAAGCTCTTTCTGTAAGACCTTAGAGATGATGGTAAATGGTTAGGTGCAATCAAATCTCCTGTATGGACCACCAGATTTGACTTGAAACATCAGTCAGAGGAGCCTTTCTCAAATGACAACATCTTGTATCAATATTCTTTAACAGTGAGAAGGCTTATAATACAACATAGAGGTATGGCATTTTGTGAGACCTCCATATATATGGGTTACGTGGCTATTTACCCATTTTTATTGGAAATTTTATAATGGACAGGAGATTCCAAGTTTATGTGGGTTCGATACTTTCCCTTTATTTTCCACAGGAACTTGAAGTCCCCCAGGGCTGTGTTCTGAGTGTCACACTTTTCAGTATTAAGATTAATGCCATGACTGAACAACTCCCTCTTGCTGTTGCAAACGGGATCTATGTCGACAACTTTCACATTTCATGTTAGTTGTTGAACATGAGGTATATTGAGTGGCATCTACAGACTGCCCTCAATTGTTTACTGAAGTGTACCACAGCAAATTTCTTTAACTTCTCTTTCTCTTAAACTGTTTCAATGCACTTTTGCCACCAACGGGGTATTCACCCTGATTCTGAACTTTGTATTAGTGAAGTTGTGCTGCCTGTGGACCCTGAGACAATGTTCTTAGGGCTTATCTTTGACCGTAAGCTGACCTTTATACCACATATTAAGCAGCTACGGCTCAAATGTACAAGAGCACTGAACATCCTTCGTGTCCTCTCTTCCACCATTTGGGGAGTGGATTGACATTCTTTGCTAAAGATATATTGTGCTCTTATTCGATTGAAACTCAACTATGGATCACTGGTCTGTGGCTCTGTCAGGACCTTGGCCTCAAAGATGCTGACCCCATTCATCATCAAGGATTTCAGCTCATGCACTGGGGCTTTCTGTACTTCCCCAGTTCAGAGCTTATATGTAGAGTCTCATGAACACTCTTTGCACCTCTGCCATTTGCAACTGTCTTTATTACATGTTTTGAAACTTTGTTCCTTACCAGAGCATCCCACCTGGGGTTGTGGTTTCCTTCCTTGGTGGGCCATACTTTATCAGAACAGATGATCTGCCATTACTCCTTTTGGCCTTTGTATCCAGGCGCAGTTGAATGAATTGGGTCTGTTCTTGGATGACATTGCTGTATCCACTGGTCAGTCCATGCCACCATGGCTTCTTACAGTCCCCAAATGTGACCTGTCTTTAAGTAATTTTAGACAAGCAGACACTCTCGATTGGAAATACTGTTTGTTATTTGCTGAACATCTTTCAAACCATCCTTTCATTCCTATTTATACAGATGGTTTGAAATCAGGTGACTGTGAGGGCTCTGCCATGGTTTGTTGTGGTTTGGTGGTTGCTTGCAGAATCCCCTCTACAGTTTCTGTGTTCACTGCTGAACTATACACCATTTCTCTTGCCCTGGATCACATAGAAGTTAAAAAGTACTTAAACTTTACTGTTTATACTGACTTACTTAGCTCTCTAGTGACCCTGGAATTGCTTCATGTTAGTTCACACCCTGTTTTCACTGATATTCAAAACCCACTGGCCCATTTCTTTCTAACATCTACTTTAATCCAATTTTTCTGGACACCAGGCCATGTTGGTATTTGCAGGAAGGAGCTCGCTGATACTGCAGCTAAATCTATCTGTTCTGGCACTGTCACTGCTGTCCTGTTCCATACATAGACTATTGTCCTGTATTCAAGACTTGGCTCCATACCAGCTGGCAGTCAACTTGGAGTGAGCAACATGAAAACAAGCTTTTCAAGATAAAACCCTATATGTGTTGGTCACAGTTTTTCAACTCATTTTTTTTTTATCTGGTACTGATGCAACAATGTGTTGCCTGTGTAACACTCAGGTTACAATAAGCCACATTTTACTTGTTTCTCGTCATTACGACTATTAACGATGGCACCATTTTAAACATGTTCTGTCCCAAGGTTTTTCCATAACATTAGACGGTGTTATTGGTGATGGTGACACTGTCCACCATGGAAATGTTTTTAGTTTTTTAAAGGACATTAATCTTTTTAATGCTTTTTAAGTTTTTTACTTTATACATTAGACTTTTTTGTGACTTACTTTTAAGAATCTCAGTCATTTAGTTCGATTTGAAATTAGGAAATAACCATAACATCAAATAAATCAGAAACAGGACTGGAAGGACCAACTTCAGGTGACTGACGGTGGTATTTGTACTTACCTGTTAGTCTTCCTGGCGAGTAATGATAATTACAATTATGCTACAGAAAGTCCTTTACAACTTGTATTACTGTAGTTTTCTCTTACTGCTGTAGACTAGATGTCAACATTGGTTTTATGATATTTATGTTTTTAAACTGTGTTTTGTTTTACCTTAATCTTCTTTTATGAATTTTACTGAATTTACTTCAATTTTAACATTTTACCAAATGTTTGGTGCAGATAGCCAAGCTGCTTTGTGCCATAAAACACCAAACTAACCGGATGTTTAGCACAGATAGCCTAGCTGCTTTGTGCCACAAAACAACAAATCAACAAACCAACCCAATCTAAATGCATAGAATTAATCTAAACACATAGTCTCAGTCTAAATGCATAGTCCCAATCTAAACATTTAGTAACAAATTCCCACTAAAACTTTTTTCTCTTTATTATTCACTAATAGAAACCTAAATAGATTCGATCTCCATGCTGTAATCTGTGTTACATTTAACAGGATGTAACTCACATTTTACACATGAAGCCACTCTTTCTCCTCTCTTTAACACTATTAAATAATCTGTAACCCTGTATTTCAAAGACAATTCTGTCATAAAAATCATCTCTGTCTAACTATGTAGTTTCAGGTATTCCCATTATTTCTTAATCTTTCATTCTTACCCTTGCCCTAAAGTCTTCTGTTTTATTTCTTATACATATGTCATTACAATAGTGACAATTAAACCTATCCTTAGAACTAATTTTGAACTCATTTCCTATGCTGAACTTTTGTTTACCTCTTTTTCTCTTTACATTAATTTTTCCTAGGTATCACTGCTGTCTAGTCCTAGTTTTAAACTTCCTTCACATCTGAGTTAATAACTCTTGCAAACAAGATAGTCTGTACCCTCATCTAAATACAAACCATCCATTCCAAAAAGTTTCATTGTTCTACTGAACTGGTCTCTTCAGCCAATCTGCTCATCCTTACATATTAATCTAAACTAATATTCAGTCTTAGTGAACTGGTCTCTTCAGCCAATCTGCTCATCCTTACATATTAATCTAAACTAATATTCAGCCTTAGTGAACTGTTCCCTTTGGCCAATCTGCTCATCCTTACATATTAATCTAAACTAATATTCAGCCTTAGTGACCTCCTTATAATTTCATCTGCACAGTTAATTGTGAGTAGTCTCACTGAAATACTCAAGCTATTGCCTTTTTCTTTAAGTGTCTTTACCACCTTCATGTATCTCCTCTGATGTACTTTTCCATACATCATTAGCCCCTATATGCACCAAACACACTGCATTTCTGCTAGGCCCCTTTCTCAAATATTCTGCTCTGTCAGTTTCATCCTCCACTTGTTCTCCTGGGTAACATAATATGTTTCTATTTATCATTGTGATTCTATCAACATAACTTGTCAAGGGATCACCTCTAACTATAACATCCTTATCGTCCACATTCTTCTCTAACCGTTTTGTTTAGTGATTCTATTAACATAACTTGTCAAGGAATCACCTCTAACTATAACATCCTTATCATCCACATTCTTCTCTAACCGTTTTGTTTAGTGATTCTATCAACATAACTTGTCAAGGGATCACCTCTAACTATAACATCCTTATCATCCACATTCTTCTCTAACCATTTTGTTTAGTGATTCTGTCAACATAACTTGTCAAGGAATCACCTCTTAACTATAACATCCTTATCATCCACATTCTTCTCTGACTGCTTTGTTTAGTGATTCTATCAACATAACTTGTCAAGGGATCACCTCTAACTATAACATTCTTATCATCCACATTCTTCTCTAACCGTTTTGTTAAGTGATTCTATCAACATAACTTGTCAAGGGATCACCTCTAACTATAACATCCTTATCGTCCACATTCTTCTCTAACCGTTTTGTTTAGTGATTCTATCAACATAACTTGTCAAGGGATCACCTCTAACTATAACATCCTTATCATCCACATTCTTCTCTAACCATTTTGTTTAGTGATTCTATCAACATAACTTGTCAAGGGATCACCTCTAACTATAACATCCTTATCATCCACATATTCTCTGACCATTTTGTTTAGTGATTCTATCAACATAACTTGTCAAGGGATCACCTCTAACTATAACATCCTTATCATCCACATCTTCTCTGACCATTTTGTTTAGTGATTCTATCAACATAACTTGTCAAGGAATCACCTCTAACTATAACATCCTTATCATCCACATTCTTCTCTAACCGTTTTGTTTAGTGATTCTATCAACATAACTTGTCAAGGGATCACCTCTAACTGTAACATCCTTATCATCCACATTCTTTAACCGTTTCGTTTAGTGATTCTATCAACATAACTTGTCAAGGAATCACCTCTAACTATAACATCCTTATCGTCCACATTCTTCTCTGACCATTTTGTTAGTGATTCTATCAACATAACTTGTCCAGGGATCACCTCTAACTATAACATCCTTATCATCCACATTCTTCTCTGACCATTTTGTTTAGTGATTCTATCAACATAACTTGTCAAGGGATCACCTCTAACTATAACATCTTTATCATCCACATTCTTCTCTGACCGTTTTGTTTAGTGATTCTATCAACATAACTTGTCAAGGAATCACCTCTAACTATAACATCCTTATCTTCCACATTCTTCTCTGACCGTTTTGTTTAGTGATTCTATCAACAAAACTTGTCAAGGAATCACCTCTAACTATAACATCTTTATCATCCACATTCTTCTCTGACCGTTTTGTTTAGTGATTCTATCAACATAACTTGTCAAGGAATCACCTCTAACTATAACATCCTTATCTTCCACATTCTTCTCTAACCATTTTGTTTAGTGATTCTATCAACATAACTTGTCCAGGGATCACCTCTAACTATAACATCCTTATCATCCACATTCTTCTCTAACCATTTTGTTTAGTGATTCTATCAACAAAACTTGTCAAGGGATCACCTCTAACTATAACATCTTTATCATCCACTTTCTTCTCTAACCGTTTTGTTTAGTGATTCTATAAACATAACTTGTCAAAGAATCACCTCTAACTATAACATTCTTATCATCCACATTCTTCTCTGACCATTTTGTTTAGTGGTTCTATCAACATAACTTGTCAAGGGATCACCTCTAACTATAACATCCTTATCTTCCACATTCTTCTCTAACCATTTTGTTTAGTGATTCTGTCAACATAACTTGTCAAGGAATCACCTCTTAACTATAACATCCTTATCATCCACATTCTTCTCTGACCGTTTTGTTTAGTGATTCTATCAACATAACTTGTCAAGGGATCACCTCTAATTATAACATCCTTATCATCCACATTCTTCTCTGACCGTTTTGTTTAGTGGTTCTTTCAACATAACTTGTCAAGGAATCACCTTTAACTATAACATCCTTATCATCCACATTCTTCTCTGACCGTTTTGTTTAGTGATTCTTTCAACATAACTTGTCAAGGAATCACCTTTAACTATAACATCCTTATCATCCACATTCTTCTCTGACCATTTTGTTTAGTGATTCTATCAACATAACTTGTTAAGGAATCGCTTCTAACAATAACATCCTTATTGTCCACATTCTTCTCTGACCGTTTTGTTGGGGTTTTTTTCCTTTCAGTAATTCTTTATTTGTACAAGATAAAGACCAAAATCTGTTGTTTAATAGAATAGTCTTATTAAGTTCACTACTTTTATCTCTGATAGTCCTGCTTCAAACATCCTTTATTCCAGGTATGTTAAAGTTTAATCTCCTCTTGAAATCTTGCTGCCATTTCTCGTAGTCTACACTTCTCTTTATCTACTGCCTCTATTCTAATTACAATAGCCTTCAACTTCTCCTCCAGACTTTAAACTATACACAAACATTACACATCTATACTACTGGTATTAGCTTTCTTAAAAGTACATGTCAGTCCTAAGCTCTCAAATTAAATGCACTCATCACATCTAACAAACTGGGAGTGCTTAACTCCTTCACTTGTCTGAAGTATTGTATTTGTAGCCTAGAAAAAATATTTAGGTACAACACTATTAAGTATAATGTTTGAGAATCAAATATATTACAGTATTTCATTACTAATTTATGTTCATACTAAAATAATTAATTTTTATTGTTAATATTATAGAAGTGACAAGTGACTAGTCTTTATTTGATGTTTGCATAACACTAATATTAATAGTGATAATACAGTGTATTGAGCCTGATTTATAACTTACTTATATGTTGAATTTGTTAATTCTCAAAACACAAAGAGACAGCTATCTACTTTTCAGAGTGTATTTCTTTAAGAAAACAATGTATTTAATTTTTTTTTACAATTTACCAATAAGTTCAATTATAGCTAAGCCTAAAGTACTGTCACGTGTTAGACGTACTGTTACAAGTCTCATCTAACATTGTAGTACATGTTACACCATTAAGCTTTAATTTAAAATTTTAAACTTTCTATTTTTATTTACCATCCTTCTAAATCTAGTTATTTTTTGTAATCTAGTCCTAATTACTACAAAACATAATGTTAATATTAAATAATATTCAAAAACCTAGCAGTTTAACTTTCCAATGTCTATTCTATTCTGTACTGCTCTCTTTAGGGATGATTGAGATGTTTCAGATAATAAAAGGAATTGATGCTTTTTGATATTTAGTGGTGATAAGACTAGGGAATGTACATATATATTTGGTAAGGTAGGAGTGATCTGGAACAGGTTTATTTTTCTAACAGCATGCTTCTCATTTGGAATTGGTTGTGATGTAGTAGATGCAGATTGTTTAAGACACATAAAGGGAAACTTTGCTCAATATTTGAGTTATAAGTTTATAGTGCATAGTTTAATTTAGTGAACTGGACAGTTTAGATGTACTAAAAATTACCTTTTTTGACCTTTAACATAATATGTTATTTGAGTTTTGCAGGAAAAGCATGAGCAACATAAAACATTTCAACTAAACAGTGTACATTAAATTATATGTTAATATTAATCTCACTACAGTGATAAAGAACCAATGAAAAAAAATGTATATATAAAAAAGGAAACTATATTTTAGCTCAATAATTTATTTTCTGACTTAAAAATTTACAGGAAAAACCTGGTAGTCAAGAGGTTTATGAGAGTTAACATTTCCTTATAAAAATCACTAACTGTATCTTGCTGAAGACATGTTATAACTAGCTTTTGTATGCCAGTTTTTAAATTTTTGTAGAACATATTTTTAAATTTCCTAATTCCTTTCTGTAATGTACTGACTGTAGTTTGTGAAGACCGTACTTTTATTTATACAAAGTATATTATTTTGTAAATCAAAGGATTTGCAAGCAAAGAAAGAACACAGCTTAACCTTGCTGAATGGTGTTACTGAAACAGGAGACATGCTCTATCTTCACCTCAGCATGGAAGGACGAGACAAGATACGACAAGAAATGAGATCGCTGAGAGAAGCATGGGAAGCTCATTGGGAAAAAACAAATGAAGCAGTCAATGCTCTTGAGTCATCCTTGATGGCCTGGACAACCTTTGAAGACAGGTAGCTTATTATCAAAGTACACGTATAATGACAGTGGAGATCATGTTAATTACAATAGTTAGTGAAAACCTTACACAACTATGCACATCTTTTAATAACAGAGAGTAAGTAATACATCGTAACAATCTGCTTATTTCAGTGATGGATACTGAATGTTCAAAGAAATAGATCATAACAATGTAATGATAAATTTAGGGAGTACCTCAGATAAACATACAGCTTTCAATGATATATTGTGAACAATTCATGAAAAATATACCACAGCAGCATACATATTTCGATGATATTTTGTAAACACCTCAGGTAAACAGAGGTTTTAATGATATGATGTGGACACCTCAGGTAGATTTACTACTACAGTCTGCAGGTTTCAATGATATATTGTGAACACCTTAGGTAAATATACCACAACAGTTTACAGGTTTCAATTATTTATTATGAACATCTCAGGTAAATATGACACGGTAATGCACATCTTTTCCTGATGGATAGTAAATACACCATATTTATACATATATTTTAATGCCAAGAAGTTAATACTTTGAAGTAAATTTACCATGTTAATGTACATGATTTAATGCCAAGAAGTGAAGTTAATTCACTATAACAATTCATGGCAAATAGTAGACACTAGACATAAACTCACCATAATAATGCATATGTTTTAATGATAGATAGTGAATACCTTCACTAAGTACATCACAACAATCTGCATGTTTTAATGATAGATAGTGAATACCTCCACTAAGTACATCACAACAATCTGCATGTTTTAATGATAGATAGTGAATACCTCCACTACGTACATCACAACAATCTGCATGTTTTAATGATAGATAGTGAATACCTCCACTAAGTACATCACAACAATCTGCATGTTTTAATGATTGATAGTGAATACCTCCACTAAGTACATCACAACAATCTGCATGTTTTAATGATTGATAGTGAATACCTCCACTACGTACATCACAACAATCTGCACGTTTTAATGATAGATAGTGAATACCTCCACTAAGTACATCACAACAATCTGCATGTTTTAATGATTGATAGTGAATACCTCCACTAAGTACATCACAACAATCTGCATGTTTTAATGATTGATAGTGAATACCTCAACTATACCTACCTCACAACAATCTGCACTAGTGAATTACTAGGTACATCACAACATGTTTTAATGATAGATAGTGAATACCTCCACTACGTACATCACAACAATCTGCATGTTTTAATGATTGATAGTGAATACCTCCACTAAGTACATCACAACAATCTGCATGTTTTAATGATAGATAGTGAATACCTCCACATGTTTTACTATGATAGATAGTACATCACAACAATCTGAATACCTCCACTAAGTACATCACAACAATCTGCATGTTTTAATGATAGATAGTGAATACCTCCACTAAGTACATCACAACAATCTGCATGTTTTAATGATAGATAGTGAATACCTCCCAATCTGCATGTTTTAATGATTGATAGTGAATACCTAAGTACATCACAACAATCTGCATGTTTTAATGATAGATAGTGAATACCTCCACTAAGTACATCACAACAATCTGCATGTTTTAATGATTGATAGTGAATACCTCCACTAGGTACATCACAACAATCTGCATGTTTTAATGATTGATAGTGAATACCTCCACTAGGTACATCACAACAATCTGCATGTTTTAATGATAGATAGTGAATACCTCCACTGAGTACATCACAACAATCTGCATGTTTTAATGATAGATAGTGAATACCTCCACTACGTACATCACAACAATCTGCATGTTTTAATGATAGATAGTGAATACCTCCACTAAGTACATCACAACAATCTGCATGTTTTAATTATTGATAGTGAATACCTCCACTACGTACATCACAACAATCTGCATGTTTTAATTATTGATAGTGAATATCTCCACTAAGTACATCACAACAATCTGCATGTTTTAATTATTGATAGTAAATACCTCCACTAAGTACATCACAACAATCTGCATGTTTTAACGATTGATAGTGAATACTTTCACTAAGTACATCACAACAATCTGCATGTTTTATCGATTGATAGTGAATACCTCCACTTACTACATCACAACAATCTGCATGTTTTAATGACAGATAGTGATACCTCAAGTCCATACACCCTAACAATCTCCATGTTTCACTGACAGATAGTGAATAAATGAAGTAAATACACCTTAATAGTACACATCGTTTAATAATAAATATTTCAACTAAATAGAGCGTAATAGTGAACATCTTTTAATGACATTGTCTGATTCTACTGTTGAAGAAATTATAAACAGTTTTTGTATTTGAGAATAAAAATGTAAAATTAGTAACTAATAACTCCTAAGTGTGACTTTTAAAATCATTTATTTTTTAAGCTGTGAACAAATATCAAAGTGGCTGAAGGAAGTCGCCGACAAACTAGCTTCTGAAACAGACCTCAAACCAGACTTGGCTGAAAAGGAGACACAACTACAGAATTATAAAGTAAGTTATGTCGTTCACTGAGATGTTACTGACTTATGAAAACTGTATACACCTGGAAATACATTTATTCAGGCTTGATTGAAAGGGAAGGCCAGTTGATGACTTATTGGGCAGTATTTTATTAAAATACAATTCAGTTATATTCTAGACAACTAGATATAGAAATGAACTTAAAAAAAAAATGATGTCCATAATTTATCATAAATCATGATAGTGGCTCATAATAGGTATTATAAGTAATTGTCCAGAACTTCAATTGAGAGTTCGGCAGAAATCACCGTGAACAGTAAGGAAGTGGCTCTTCATATATCAACTTTATATTGGCTGTTGTAGTATAAACTTTTTATCTGAGTTTATGTATTACTGCAACAGTGATGGCCATTGTGTTTCATTGCACGTCTCCAAGAAGAATGCTAGCTCACTCTCTGAGATGTATAAGATGATTGTGTGCCCTGTTATAGAAAAATTAATATGTATATGTTTTTGTCTGATGGAAGTATGTGGAACCATTATCAATGTAGTGGTAATCATTATCTTAGATGAAAGATAATTAATGCTCAGTAACGTCTGTAATGGGGGTGGAGATTGTTGTGAATCAAACTATCATCCAATAAGGTTTAGTTGAGATTGGTACAGAGACTGAGGACTTTTAGATAACAGACAGACACACAGTTTTACATATAGATACAGATAAAATTCAGATCATATTCTATAGTCTACTGAGTTGTTTATATAATCAACCTTACATCACACTAGATAACTTTTCAAAATCTTAATTGGTTGTTTATATTGTCCAACTGACAGAACAACAGATTCAGATTTCTTATCTTTATTGTTTATATAATCAACCTTACATCACACTAGATAACTTTTCAAAATCTTAATTGGTTGTTTATATTGTCCAACTGACAGAACAACAGATTCAGATTTCTTATCTTTATTGTTTATATAATCAACCTTACATCACACTAGATAACTTTTCAAAATCTTAATTGGTTGTTTATATTGTCCAACTGACAGAACAACAGATTCAGATTTCTTATCTTTATTGTTTATATAATCAACCTTACATCACACTAGATAACTTTTCAAAATCTTAATTGGTTGTTTATATTGTTCAACTGACAGAACAACAGATTCAGATTTCTTATCTTTATTGTTTATATAATCAACCTTACATCACACTAGATAACTTTTCAAAATCTTAATTGGTTGTTTATATTGTTCAACTGACAGAACAACAGATTCAGATTTCTTATCTTTATTGTTTATATAATCAACCTTACATCACACTAGATAACTTTTCAAAATCTTAATTGGTTGTTTATATTGTTCAACTGACAGAACAACAGATTCAGATTTCTTATCTTTATTGTTTATATAATCAACCTTACATCACACTAGATAACTTTTCAAAATCTTAATTGGTTGTTTATATTGTTCAACTGACAGAACAACAGATTCAGATTTCTTATCTTTATTGTTTATATAATCAACGTTACATCACACTAGATAACTTTTCAAAATCTTAATTGGTTGTTTATATTGTTCAACTGACAGAACAACAGATTCAGATTTCTTATCTTTATTGTTTATATAATCAACCTTACATCACACTAGATAACTTTTCAAAATCTTAATTGGTTGTTTATATTGTTCAACTGACAGAACAACAGATTCAGATTTCTTATCTTTATTGTTTATATAATCAACGTTACATCACACTAGATAACTTTTCAAAATCTTAATTGGTTGTTTATATTGTTCAACTGACAGAACAACAGATTCAGATTTCTTATCTTTATTGTTTATATAATCAACGTTACATCACACTAGATAACTTTTCAAAATCTTAATTGGTTGTTTATATTGTTCAACTGACAGAACAACAGATTCAGATTTCTTATCTTTATTGTTTATATAATCAACGTTACATCACACTAGATAGCTTTTCAAAATCTTAATTGGTTGTTTATATTGTCCAACTGACAGAACAACAGATTCAGATTTCTTATCTTTATTGTTTATATAATCAACCTTACATCACACTAGATAGCTTTTCAAAATCTTAATTGGTTGTTTATATTGTTCAACTGACAGAACAACAGATTCAGATTTCTTATCTTTATTGTTTATATAATCAACCTTACATCACACTAGATAACTTTTCAAAATCTCAATTGGTTGTTTATATTGTTCAACTGACAGAACAACAGATTCAGATTTCTTATCTTTATTGTTTATATAATCAACCTTACATCACACTAGATAACTTTTCAAAATCTTAATTGGTTGTTTATATTGTTCAACTGACAGAACAACAGATTCAGATTTCTTATCTTTATTGTTTATATAATCAACCTTACATCACACTAGATAACTTTTCAAAATCTTAATTGGTTGTTTATATTGTTCAACTGACAGAACAACAGATTCAGATTTCTTATCTTTATTGTTTATATAATCAACCTTACATCACACTAGATAACTTTTCAAAATCTTAATTGGTTGTTTATATTGTTCAACTGACAGAACAACAGATTCAGATTTCTTATCTTTATTGTTTATATAATCAGCCTTACATCGCACTAGATAACTTTTCAAAATCTTAATTGGTTGTTTATATTGTTCAAATAACAGAATAACAGATTCAGATTTCTTATCTTTATTGTTTGCATCATTTGATTTAATTTTATATGAATCATTTGCAAGTTAGAATTAGAGGAAAAGAATAATAAGATAATATGATATATATATATATATATGTACCTTTATTTTCACCAGTTGTGTTTTGCACATAGTGTATATAATCAGTGAACACAATGATTAACCAAAGGGCCTGAATTATTAGTGGTAAGCTGTGGTACATTTTAATGTCAGTTTTATTTTTCATGCTTGGGTTCAGGATATTGTTGATATGCTAACACAGTGCATAACCTTCTGACTTTATTTATAGCACATAAACTGTGGTAGGGTAAATGCACATTAATCTAATACTATTTTTCAGTCTGTAGTGCAGGATATTGTTTCCCATCAATCCATCATTTTGAAGTTGGAAGGAAAAGCACAAACCCTACCTGAAATGTCAGCTATGCAGAACATCAGTGATTTACAGACTAAATATGATAAACTACTTAAGTCTGCTCAGGTTTGTGTTGTTTTGTTTTAGTCATCTTAGTTAACACTTTTAATAGTTTATTCATTCTCAAGCTATTCCTCAATAGTATGGTAATAGTCTGTGATGAATGATTTATCAGTTTTGTAAGGTGGGTTAGTTTAGTGTGCTGGATATGATAAACTGTATAAAAGTGTAATATATTTCTTTGTGCTGAAATTAGAGAACTTGACTTCTGTGGTAGGTTTAAGAAGGTTTTTGGTATTTTTTCTATTTCAGTGTCATACAGAAACCTGCCAGATATATGTTGATGAACATTTAGCTTATAACCAGAAGTTAGAAGAATTTCAAGATTGGTTTAAGACTATTAAAGCAACAGTAGATCAGCCTAGTGAACATGGAGGAGTGGAGACGTTAAAATCGAAGCTTGAAACCATTTTGGTAAAAGTCATTATTTACTGTCTTGTTCTTATTGTGTAAGATGGATTGAAATTTAATGCACTAAAAGTTGTCAAATAGAAGTGTTTTGTTAAAACCAATTATTGTAAACAGTTAGTTGTAGTTAAGTAAAGAAATAATAGTAAAAGTTAGGTATTTGTTGTGAAGGAAGAAATAGGACAAATAAATGTATGAAGGTAAAGCAGACAGGGGAATAAATTACTGCAAGAAAGAAAATGTAATAAAAAAAATTAGATTTTCTCTGATAAAAGAATGTGAAATAGGTAATTCTATGTTATAAATTAAATTAAAACAGTGAAAACTGTATAAAATAATGATCGAGATTTAGTGGTGGTGAATATATACAAACAATATGTTTGCATTTGTCTTTCCAGAACTTTTCTCACAATTTTTTTTATCAAAAACTGCAAGCCTCATATCATTCAAAAGGTCTTTCTATGAGGTGTGCAGATTGCATATTAGCTTTCCTGTTCAGAATTATCCTAACTGTTTTTTTGTTTAGTCAAAGTTTTCAATGCAGTGGGTATGGTGTGTGATGGTTGGCTTCAATTTCAGCTTTTAAGTATTTTACAAAAATAACACTTAATCCATATGTAATTTCCTAAAAAAATTAACATATTTAAAAAATTAAGTATAAATACTATGCATTTCCTCCAATTATTTGTATCTAAAATACGTATGAGTAATTTGTTCACAACCATCTGCTTGTCATTTTGTAAACACATGTTCAGATGTTTCTGCATAGTAAGCTAAGTTTCCTTTCATTTCAACTTTACATTTACTGTACTTTGAAATAGTGTAGCTTCAGCTCATTTCATAGGCTGCTATAAACACCTTTTAACTACATTTTTCTTTATTATCACAAATGCTTTTTGTGATTGCAGCTTGTTAACAAAGTTAATAAATTTTGGATAAAATAAACAATTAATAAATAACAAAGAATGGAAAACTTGTATTAAAAAACAACAGTTTATGTATAAATAAAATAATATGTGTATTGGTAAAATATTGTCGATTATAAAAAATTAGATTAAAATTACAGAAGTAAAATAAGCTAATATGAGAAAGCTAGATCAATCATATACAAAGTTTGTGAAAATACAACTGGTTCAACAGTTAGGTTGTTTTGCATAAAATAATGGAAATTAAATGTTTTTGTTAAAATAAATTCACCTTTCTGTACCACTAAGAGCTGCTACATAATGTGCACCTTTCTGCACCACTAGGAGCTGCTACATAATGTGCACCTTTCTGCACCACTAAGAGCTGCTACATAATGTGCACCTTTCTGCACCACTAAGAGCTACTGCATAATATGCACCTTTCTGCACCACTAAGGGCTGCTGCATAATGTACACCTTTCTGCACCACTAAGAGCTGCTACATAATGTGCACCTTTCTGCACCACTAAGAGCTGCTACATAATGTGCACCTTTCTGCACCACTAATAGCTGCTACATAATGTGCACTACCATGAATGAAGTTTACCTCTTACATGTACCACATTATCAAGTAATGATTATTATGCTATAGCCTTCCACCAGTAAGAGGGTGACATCTGTATGTAGTAATCTCAATGTCCAATTGCATGTGAACACATAGGATTCTACTTACTGCATCTGATTTTTGTGATGAGTGTGCTACTAATTTATGTATGTCTCTGATATAGAATCTTCTTATTTATAGAATTCTTGCAAAATTATCCACCTGTAAGATAATAGGATGTAGAGCAGTCTTCTGTCCTACTTGTCATAGTGACATGCTAGCATCCAATGTGAGGTGTGTAGAATCATTCTAAAAACAGCTCTAAAAGGAAATCCCATGAGAGTAGGGGTAATCTAGAGGGGCAACAACCTACAGAAACTCTATCCATTTTTCTAGTTTGCACCAAACCCTCTACTGTCTTCAGTGTGAGATTCTAGCTCTTTGTGTTACAAAGAGGTGATTAGTATTTCTGAAGGTAACATTTTCTTTATCCAAAAATCTATTGAAACAGATACTCAACTCTCTCCACCATCTCTAACCCTTCTTCTTCACTTGTAGTACATTGCTTTAGTTTATGTTGTTAAGATTGAGCCTTCATTCACATGTTAGCACTTATGAGGATTACAGCATATGGAATATGTGTTGCCATCCAACTGGTGGATTACTGTTTTCTAATAAATATTAACTTACTGGCTGGCATCATGCAAAATGATACAGGTTGCAGTGAGAGCTTTCTTCAAGGCTTATGATGTTTCAATGACACTTTACATAAGGTAATAGCTCTTTTTGATGCAGAAAGATGAGGATCTATCTGAAAGACAGGAAAAATGACAATGCTCATTAGGTAAAATAAGAGAGATAAATAATTGGTTTTGTTAAAAGAATACATTAAACAGCTAATTATATTTGAGAACATATGCTCTCTACAGTTTAGCACATAAAAACCCACACAAACATTCACTTTATCTATTTTTTTCTGAAAAAGGGTATTTTAGCTGAACAGGATATCGGAAGTCAAAAGCTAAATGAACTTGGGAAATCAAAGAAAAGATTCTTTCTCAGACCCATCCTTCTGGTCATGAAAATATCAATATAGAATTCAAGAGCCTCAATGATCAATGGCAGAATTTCATTAACCATTGTGAAGCTGTCCAAGAGACTGTGTCTAGTGCAGTAGATAAGTGGAACCAGAGCAATAACACATTGTTACAGCTGGAAGAATGGCAGGCTGCCAAAGAGAGTCAGCTCCGTGACCAACCATTAAGAAACAGCACTGAAACGAAGATGCAACAGCTTAACAGAATCAGAGTAGGTTTTATAGGACCATTAAGAAATTACACAAACACCAGGTGTAGCAACAAAACACAATCAAAGTAGGTTTATAGGGCCATTAAGAAATTACACAAACACCAGGTGTAGTAACAAAACACAATCAAGGTAGGTTTACAGAACCATTAAAAAATTACACAAACAGCAGGTGTAGCGACAAAACACAATCAAGGTAGGTTTACAGAACCATTAAAAATTACACAAACACCAGGTGTAGTATCAAAACACAATCAAGGTAGGTTTACAGGACTATTAAAAAATTACACAAACAGCAGGTGTAGCAACAAAACACAATCAAGGTAGGTTTACAGGACTATTAAGACACTACACAAACAGCAGGTGTAGCAACAAAATACAGTCAAGGTTGGTTTACAGGACTATTAAGAAACTACACAAACAGCAGGTGTAGCAACAAAATACAGTCAAGGTTGGTTTACAGGACTATTAAGAAACTATACAAACAGCAGGTGTAGCAACAAAACACAGTCAAGGTAAGTTTACAGGACTATTAAGAAACTACACAAACAGCAGGTGTAGCAACGAAACACAGTCAAGGTAGGTTTACAGGACTATTAAGAAACTACACAAACAACAGGTGTAGTAACAAAACACAGTCAAGGTAGGTTTACAGGACTGTTCATTAAGAAACTTTACAAAGACCAGTTGTAGCAATAAAGCACAGCCAAGGCAGTATTACAGATGTATCCTTCAATATAAAAAAATCAAGCTGTATGAATTGAACACAGTCTAATTAAGTTTACAGATATATTCACTAAGTCACAACATAGAAACCAGGTTGTACTAACTAAACACAGTCTTAAGTAGGTTTACGGATGCATCCACTAAGAGATTGGTAGAAACAAATATGCAGCATCTTGATAGATGTAATGAAGGATCGCATTTTGTTATGATAGAAATGAAACCAACAAGTGTTAAAGATAATTTGTAGGTGTGTAGAGCCATTAATTATCTAATAATGTTTAAACTGAGAGATAGAAAAGTGAATACCAGGGATAAAAAGTCAACCATGATAGAAATGTAACATTTTGTTACTTTAAAGTTTCAACCTGTTTTTAATGCATTAAATTTATAACTTAACAATAGAGAAAAGTTGTTATGAATAAATTTATTTTAGCTTTTGTTTTCCAAAGTTAAATTCTTTCATTAGTTATTATAGTGTTATACTTTTTAACTTAAATGCTGATTATGGAATATTATTAATTCATCTAGTTATCATGTAATTTTTTCATGTACATGATTTGTGACAGTGATATTGGTTATTTTAAAACCTATAATCTGTGTTTACTTCTACCTATTCTATTCTAGAATACACTTAAAAATATCTTTCTTTTAAACACAAAATTGAAATACATGTACACTTTTATCAGTTACCTAAGGATTGTCCTTTAAACTATTTACTTATGGTTTTTATTGTGGTTAAGACATTGCATATATACAATTTGACAGGACTTAGAAGCTGAAGTCATATCAAAAGAAGAGGATTTCACTTTAGCTACATCACAAATTCAACAGATTTCAGGAGAAACAACCTTAGGTCCTCGAATAGCTAAAGTAAACAGCCGGTATCAGATGCTAAAGAACCTAGTTAAGGTGAGGTCAGGTGAACAATGTATAGATAAACCTAGTAGCTGATACAATTTGAGGAGAAAAAGTTTTGTGACTGTTCAAGATAAAGTTTTTACTTATGTGATTGGACTCGCAAATGAACTGTGTTTCTTTTTATAACATGATAGATTACTCAAGGTAATGGATAATTCTATTTAACCAAAACACTTCAGTAATCTTGGTAATGACTAATTTGGTTTAACACTAGGATAAAGCTTGTAATGAGTGGTTTGGTTTAAGTGTAACATTAGGATAATCTTGGTAATGAGTGACTTGGTTTAACTGTGTAACACTAGGATAATCTTGATAATGAGAGATTTGGTTTAACTGTAACATTAGGATAATCTTGGTAATGAGTGACTTGGTTTAACTGTAACACTAGGATAATCTTGGTAATGAGTGACTTGGTTTAACTGTAAAGTAGGATAATCTTGGTAATGAGTGACTTGGTTTAACTGTAACACTAGGATAATCTTGATAATGAGAGATTTGGTTTAACTGTAACATTAGGATAATCTTGGTAATGAGTGACTTGGTTTAACTGTAACACTAGGATAATCTTGGTAATGAGTGACTTGGTTTAACTGTAAATTAGGATAATCTTGGTAATGAGTGACTTGGTTTAATAGTAGCATTAGGATAATCTTGGTAATGAGTGACTTGGTTTAACTGTAAATTAGGATAATCTTGGTAATGAGTGACTTGGTTTAACTGTAACACTAGGATAATCTTGGTAATGAGTGACTTGGTTTAACTGTAACATTAGGATAATCTTGGTAATGAGTGACTTGGTTTAACTGTAACACTAGGATAATCTTGGTAATGAGTGACTTGGTTTAACTGTAAAGTAGGATAATCTTGGTAATGAGTGACTTGGTTTAACTGTAACACTAGGATAATCTTGATAATGAGAGATTTGGTTTAACTGTAACATTAGGATAATCTTGGTAATGAGTGACTTGGTTTAACTGTAACACTAGGATAATCTTGGTAATGAGTGACTTGGTTTAACTGTAAATTAGGATAATCTTGGTAATGAGTGACTTGGTTTAATAGTAACATTAGGATAATCTTGGTAATGAGTGACTTGGTTTAACTGTAAATTAGGATAATCTTGGTAATGAGTGACTTGGTTTAACTGTAACATTAGGATAATCTTGGTTATGAGTGACTTGGTTTAACTGTAAATTAGGATAATCTTGGTGATGAGTGACTTGGTTTAACTGTAACACTAGGATAATCCTGGTAATGAGTGACTTGGTTTAACTGTAAATTAGGATAATCTTGGTGATGAGTGACTTGGTTTAACTGTAACACTAGGATAATCTTGATAATGAGAGATTTGGTTTAACTGTAACATTAGGATAATCTTGGTAATGAGTGACTTGGTTTAACTGTAACACTAGGATAATCTTGGTAATGAGTGACTTGGTTTAACTGTAAATTAGGATAATCTTGGTAATGAGTGACTTGGTTTAATAGTAACATTAGGATAATCTTGGTAATGAGTGACTTGGTTTAACTGTAAATTAGGATAATCTTGGTAATGAGTGACTTGGTTTAACTGTAAATTAGGATAATCTTGGTAATGAGTGACTTGGTTTAACTGTAACACTAGGATAATCTTGGTAATGAGTGACTTGGTTTAACTGTAACATTAGGATAATCTTGGTGTAACATTAGGATAATCTTGGTAATGACTTGGTTTAACAGTAACTTGGTAATTGACTTGGTTTAACTGTAACACTAGGATAATCTTGGTAATGAGTAACTTGGTTTAACTGTAACATTAGGATAATCTCGGTAATGACTGATTCTGTTTTAGTGTAACACTAGGATAATCTTGGTAATGAGTGACTTGGTTTAACTGTAACACTAGGATAATCTTGGTAATGAGTGATTTGGTTTAACTGTAACATTAGGATAATCTTGGTTATGAGTGACTTGGTTTAACTGTAAATTAGGATAATCTTGGTGATGAGTGACTTGGTTTAATAGTAACATTAGGATAATCTTGGTAATGAGTGACTTGGTTTAACTGTAACACTAGGATAATCTTGGTAATGAGTGATTTGGTTTAACTGTAACATTAGGATAATCTTGGTTATGAGTGACTTGGTTTAACTGTAAATTAGGATAATCTTGGTGATGAGTGACTTGGTTTAATAGTAACATTAGGATAATCTTGGTAATGAGTGACTTGGTTTAATAGTAACATTAGGATAATCTTGGTAATGAGTGACTTGGTTTAACTGTAACACTAGGATAATCCTGGTAATGAGTGACTTGGTTTAACAGTAACATTAGGATAATCTTGGTAATGAGTGACTTGGTTTAACTGTAACACTAGGATAATCTTGGTAATGAGTGATTTGGTTTAACTGTAACATTAGGATAATCTCGGAAATGACTGATTCTGTTTTAGTGTTACACTAGGATAATCTTGGTAATGAGTGACTTGGTTTAACAGTAACATTAGGATAATCTCGGTAATGACTGAGTCTGTTTTAGTGTTACACTAGGATAATCTTGGTAATGAGTGATTCTGTTTTAATGTAACATTAGGATAATCTTGGTAATGACTCATTCTGCTTGAATGTGACATTAGGATAATTTTGGTAATGAGAGATTCTCTTCATCTGTAACTGATTTATTTTAATTATTATTATTGTAATATAGAAGTGATGATAATAACAGCTAATGATTTTATCTATTTGTATCATTCTAGTAACTATGCTGTTGAATAATTTTCTGTAAACACTAAACTGGAATAACTGTTGTTACTGATTTGTTATCTCGAGTGAATGATTGTATATTTCTCTGAATGATTCTGTCTAGGAGGCAACTGGCAAGTGGGAACAGTTTGTTCAAGAACACCAATGTTTTGATAGAAAGTTGGAAGACCTCCAAGCATTATTTGATGAACCAGAAACTGAAATGGCTAAGCTTACCATTTTAACTGGTGACATAACAATGCTTCAAACAAGAAAGACAGAACTTGAAGTAAAAAACAAAGTTTTTATGTATTGCTTATATTTTTAAATCATAGGTTTCTTAAGTTACGTTATGGAAACCTTTGTTTTAACTGAAAGATAAGTGAACAGTAAATAAGCAGATAAATCAAGGGTAAAAATAGTTTACATTAATTACACTATCTAACAAAAGTTTTACTTTTTCTTGTTCCTGGGCAGAAAGTGTTATTTCCCAATTGCTTATACCTAAAGTAAATGGAAAAGACCTATTTTTCTCTTCAAACTTTGCTTTTGTGACCTTGAAATGAAATTTTCAAATTTACCCATTTTCCAGAACATTCAGTGTTTAGCTGATAGAGAATTTTCTCAAATGTACAAGAAACTTACAAGAATTTTCAAGAACTTTTAGAACTTTCCATAGCAATATATATGTACAGTAGCTCACCACTCAGCACTTAAGTTTAGTTCTAGCTGCCTAAGTCAACACATAGATCTATCCAAGGAGGCTTTACCAAGTTTCTCTGTTATCTTTGCCTTTTGGACAGCAGGAACACTGCAGCGCACTACAACAGGAAGCACTGGTCACAACCGACCGAGTTCTCTGTGGGGAGGCACAATGTGTGAGCCACTAGTGGACCTCCAGAAGGTGTTGTTCCTACCATTGCACATAAAATTGGGTCTTATGAAACAATTTGTCACAGCTTTTGATAAGGAGTCTGTAGCCTTCAAGTACCTTTGAGACTTCTTCCCTAAGCTGTCTGAGGCAAAGATCAAAGCTGGTGTCTTCGTTGGACCACAAATAAAGAAAATCCTCGAGTGCACAGAATTCCCCAAGAAGCTCAGTAAGAAGGAAAAAAATCTTGGAGCAACTTTTTCGCAGTGGTTTGGGGCTTCTTGGGCAGTCACAAAGCCAAAAATTATGTGGAAATGGTTGAGGCTCTGGTGAAGAACTACAGTAAAATGGGCTGCAGGAAGTCCCTAAAGTCCATATCCTTGACTCTCATGTTGATAAATTCAAGGTGAACATGCTCCTGCAAGGCGAGTACTTCCACTAAGATATACTGGACTTTGAATACTGCTACTAAGGAGAGTATAATGAAAACATGGTGGGAGACTATTTGGGGTCTGATACATGAAAGTTATTTATATTACAGGAGCAAATATCTGAAAAGCTACTCACTTCTAAACATTTTTATTCATTTTTATATAACTTTAGTATAAGTACATGTAAATCTTGATTCATATGTTGTTTTATTCAGACATTATGTAGATGAAAATGTGCAAATTTGCCCATTTTTACATATAAAATAGGTTAATTTATAAATTTCATTATCCTGGTAACAAAAGCAAAGTTTGAAGGGAATAATGGCCATTTTCTGTACTTTTACAACATAAGGAATTAAGAAATAACACGTACTATCCAGGAACATAATTTGTGTTACATAGTATTGTTTGACTTTAAGGGTTAATTGATTAACATTTATTACCTGTAACTGTTTTACTATTGTGTTTAATGCCAATCAACTGCAATGAGACTGTGATACAGTCCCACTCAAAATACTACTTGACCTTTGACCTGTCACTAGTTAGATGACATTCACATAAATGATCAAGCTGTTGGACATAGTTTACTCTGAGCATTATTCTACAATATTAAGTAAACAAAATCTCTTTCATTAGCTTTTTAATTACTTTTCAAAACCTCACTTCAGTTTGGTATTTTGTCATAATAGATTAATAGTTAATTTTTATTTATGTTTTATTAAAGTCATGTTTATTTCAGTTGTTTGGTGTTGGGTCATATTTAAGTTATGTTTACTTCTATTGTTTAGTAACAAATACTAGTCGTTTTTACTTCAGTTCTTTAGTATTGAGTAATAATTAAAGTATATTTAGTTCTGAACAATACACATCAGTTTTAATTATATTACCAGGCCTTGATTGAACAACTACTAGTCGTTTTTACTTCAGTTCCTTAGTATTGAGTAATAATTAAAGTATATTTAGTTCTGAACAATACACATCAGTTTTAATTATATTACCAGGCCTTGATTGAACAACTGTCTCAACACTCTAGCCAGATTGAGAACATTTCTGAGGCAGGTGAAAGACTGTATCCACATACATCTCCAGATGGAAGAGAAGAGATAAGACAACAAATAAGGTAATGAGTGTGTGAATTCACTATTTAAAAACTGTAAAAAATTAAATAATGTTGTGGTTGTACGTGCACTGACCTCACTGTTTACAGGTCATGTGATTCAACCTTGTCACCAAGTGTGGTTGTTCTTTCATCTATGGAGGCTTCATAGTGTAACAGTAAATTCCACTGTTTGTTTATTTGTTTTCGAAATTAAGCACAAAGCTGTACAGTGGACTACCTGTGCTCTACCCACCACAGGTTTTAAAACCTGATTTCTAGCTTTGTAAGTTTGCAAACATACCACTGTGCTACTAGAAGGCTCTACTGTTTGTTGGTAAAGAGCAACTGAACAGTTGAAAGTGGATGTTATTGCCTTCCCTCTAGTGTATCAGTTCAGAACTAGGGATGGCTAGTGTATCAGTTCAGAACTAGGGATGGCTAGTGTATCAGTTCAGAACTAGGGATGGCTAGTGTATCAGTTCAGAACTAGGGATGGCTCGTGTATCAGTTCAGAACTAGGGATGGCTCGTGTATCAGTTCAGAACTAGGGATGGCTCGTGCATGAGCAGCTGTGTACAAACTTCAAGAAACAGAAAATAATTTTAAACAAGGTAAAACAACTGGTAAAGTGACAAATATAAGAAATGAGTTTGGGAAAGAATGTACAAGGAAAGAGAGAAAAGAAGTTAAGAGGAATGGAAGTGATGAATAATATACATAGAATCAGTAGAATTAAATAAGGTTTATAAACGTGAGTAATGAGAAAAATCAAACATAAATCATATCAGATAAAGTAATGAAAAACACCATAAAGATTATTAGAAGAAAATATTCAAAAATATATAAAATTAGTAGACAGGAAACGAAACAAAATGAATTGTACCTAAAAATTGCTTGAAAAAAATAAGACAAAGGAAAACATACATAAAAAACTATACATGCGTTACTAGAGATTATTGGTAATAAAAATGATAGAGTTTAAATGTTTGTACATGCTGATAGAGTAAGAAAATATCTGTAGATGTTTGTGCATGTTGACATAAAAAACAAAAGTAGAATTACAAATTTGATATGTTTGTGCATGTTGACATAAAAAACAAAAGTAGAATTACAAATTTGATATGTTTGTACATGTTGACATAAAAAACAAAAGTAGAATTTCAAATTTGATATGTTTGTACATGTTGACATAAAAAACAAAAGTAGAATTTCAAATTTGATATGTTTGTACATGTTGTCAGAACAATAAGAAGAGAACTGTAGATTTTATTACAGTTTCTTACAATTTCTCATATATAGCTGCATCTCTTCATTTGTGAACTTTTTTTACTTACCACTATCTGCAAATTTCAAACCTAAACTCGTGTTTCCACATGACAATTTTGCACACAAAAGAGCATCTGACAGCCTTCCACCAATAGGAGTAAAACATTGCCTTCTAGCACAGCTGGCTCCCTCTATACTAACCATTCAGGTATCAAATCTTTCATTTGGCACTGATGTTAAGACAGCTCTGTTTTCTTGCAGCAATTGATGAGTCTTGCATGTGACTTTGATGTGGAATTCTTTGCTTCTATAATTCGTTTTTATGAAGCATGAATTTTTGACAATCTTTTTATGCTACCTGAATTTGAAAGCAGTTCTTCCAGTGCAGATGTGAATCTACCTCAACATTCTTGATGACTAGGAACCCACTTGAAATAAAAATATATCTCAGAATGGCTCCAATTGGTATTAACACTCTTCTTTATGCTTGTGTTTCTAATCCATTACCGTCTGTTTGTCTTACTCACGCTCAAATTTGTCACTTGCACCTGGCTTTCAATACCTTTTTCCATCATATTTCCTCCATTTATGTCCATTTGGAAGCAGTCCACTGTTTTCCTGAGGTTTTTATGGCATGTTCTTCTTCCTCGGTCTTGTCCATTCTCATTTGGTTAATCTGTTGCTTGGATTTGTTAGGAAGGAATCCCCTTCTTGTACAAATGCATTTACCTCTCACTTGTCTCAGAGACTTTTATTTCATTCATTTTCTGCCAGTGGTTTGTTTTGGAAGTATCTGTTTTTTTTGTAGTTGTGGGCTGTGGGTGAGCACCAACGTTTTCTCTTGGCTATTATTTTATCTTATCTTTTCCAGTTGCTGTATTCTTTCCTCCTGACTCCTTTCTGCTTCCTGCTCTTCCATCCCATTCTCTTTTCTGTTCCATCATCCACAGGTTTCAGAGCTAACAGTTTCATTGGTTCTATTCTCTGAGCTCAGATACATTGGGATCTGTTTGACTTGATTAATGGACTTGTGGATTTATTTCCTGTTTGATTTTTGGGGACTGTATGTTCTATCTGTTCGGCTTATCTTTCAGTTTTTATCTCATCCTCCCTTATCTCCTGTTCCCATTTTTCTTTTTCCTTTCTTTCTCATCTTTGTCTGGGATTTACTCTTATCTGATTATTTTTCCCGTATACACTGGGGTTTGCATCCAGTAATCAATCTATATGTCTCCATTGGTATTTTTTTCTGGGTTTTTTAGATAATCAAAGTGGATGTCTCTGTTGCTCATCTTTACATTACCATCTTCATACACAGCTGGCTTCTTTTAGTTCCTTCATAACAAGACTCCTCTGATCATACTTTTCTTCTTTAGGAATCAGATTATCTCGGTCGACTTGTCATGCTGGAGAAGTATTATTTCAGCATCTGGTTCTCTTGGGTGTGTATTTTAATTACAAAATGAGCCATCTATACTTCTTTTGTGGACCACAGAGAGTTTGATTTCCACAGAGTTTTCCTCTCCTTATTTTCCTTTCTGGAAAATTCTCCCACTTTTGGAGTCTTTGGATTCCATGGAACAACTTATTCCCTTGGTTATTGTTTACATTTATCATTTTGAGTGGACTCTACACAATCTGTGGAACCTCTCTCAGAATTCCTTATTATCCCTTGATCATCTTCCTCCTTACCTGTTGGGGTAATTTCAGTTGGTGTCTTGACAGAACCAATATCCTTATTATCCCTTGATCATCTTCCTCCTTACCTGTATGGTATTGTCAGTTGATGTCTTGACAGAACCATTATCCTTGTTATCCATTGACCATTTTCCTCTGTACCTATGGGGTAATTTCAGTTGGTGTCTTGACAGAACCAATACTCTTGTTATACCTTGACCATCTTCCTCATTTCCTGTGTGGTAATTTCAGTTGGTGTATTAAACAGAACCAATATTACATGTGTGTTCCTCTTTTTCCCCATCTGTATTTTTATTTTTTTATTGAAACCTAGAGGAGTCAACCATTCATATGAGCCTCTTAGAACTTTTAGTGGTTTGTCAGACATTGGATGATTTTCTTCTAGTTTTGTAAAGCAGTTTGGTTGATGATCAGTTATAACAGCTCAACTGTAATTTTCTCTATCATGTGAGGCTCATGGTCACACACTGTCTTTCTCAATCTCTTCTTCTGGGTCTATTCTCAAGAAGTCCATCTTGTGGCCTGTCATGTTTCAAGTGCCCTGAATCTTATCGTAGATCATTTAATAGAATTTAACAAGACATTTCCCATAGGATAATCAGTTCTTCACCCTTTATTGTTTTCTTTGGTTATGCTCTCATTTAGACATTTCTCACACTAGTTGTTTTTGCCACTTTTAATATGACAAGTTTCTCCTATTCTGGTTTACCCTTCATATCCATTGGTACCTTTATTCAGTCAGAAATACTTTTCCTTTATGGTTACCTTTATCTCCTCCCTCATGTTTTCTTTCTTATTCAGCATACTCTGTGTTAGGTCCTTTTGGTGATGTCCTGTTAACCAGCTCAGTTGTGGTTTCCACTGTTCAACTATCTTCTGCTCTCCTGCTTTTATTTTTTTCAATTTCATATATCTCTCTTCTGCCTTATAGTCATTCAGATATTTAGTGTGGTATTAGTATCATTCCTTGCAAAACTTCTGGATTTCCTTTGTTTGTAGCCTTTCTTCCTTATCCATTACATTCACCTATTCTCCCTCATGTTGCAGAAACAATAATGGAATATTTTTACCATTGGTTTCTGTGTCATTTTTCTTTCCTTTTTGTCATTTTCCTCATCTCTCTGAATTATTCACATGATTTTTCAAAACTGGATTATCAGCATCAACAATTGTTAGTTACTGAGTGGCTCTCTCTCCAACATTCTGGATTTTCTGTTACTGTTGGTTTTATTCTTTGCCAGTTCTCGCTATGCTTTTCCATTTCTTTCTGTCTTTTTGTTTTATTCATTCTTTTTGCCTTCTTGACTAGGATCTGAATATTGTCCTCCATGTTCCTACTCTATGTCTTTTTAGACCTTTGGCTTTCTGTTCCTTAAACCGTAAAAAACAGTTTCTTCCTCCTTTTTACATGTGATCATCAACCTTCTGCTGTCAATAATTCTTCACATATTATTGCTTCCATGCCCTTCTCTATCCTGATTATGTCTCTCTTCTATAACGCTCCCTGCTAGTACAGCGGTAAGTCTACGGATTTACGATGCTAAAATCAGAGGTTTGATTCTCCTTGGTGGGCTCAGCAGATAGCTCAATGTAGCTTTGCTATAAGAAAACATACACTCTCTTCTATAACAGTTGTAACATGTGAAGATGTTTATATGTGCTAATAGAATATGAAGAGAATTCTAGATTTTTTTATGTTAACTGAAATACTAAGAAATTATAGGCATATTTCATACATTTATATGTGTTCTTAGGGAGAAAATAATTGTTGATGATACAGGGTATTATATTTTTTCCCCTGCTCTTACAGGTCAGTACGAGATAAGTGGGATTCACTGAACGAACAAGCTTCATTGGCTCTAAGAAAGCTAGACTCATGCCAGCAGCAGATAAAGTCGTTTCATCAAGGACAAGAGCAATTGATTCGGTGGCTTCAGGATGTAGAATTGTCTCTAGAGCATCACACAGAACCCAAAGGGACACTCCAAGAGAAGCGAGTACAGCTTCAAAACCACAAGGTGAACACCATGCATGGAAATAAAGATGCCTTCCATTTTAGAATCATATTAACCAATCTAAACCCTAAAGCCTGAATGGCTAGTTTTGATTTTGTGTCACTTTCACTTAAATTTCCATCAAGGAAACTTCTGTATGTTGTACTTAACGTCTGCTGTAATGACCCCAGTACTTTAATTCACATCAAGGAAACTTCTGTATGTTGTACTTAACATCTACCTTAATGACCCCAGTACTTTAATTCACATCAAGAAAATTTCTGTATGTTGTACTTAACATCTACCTTAATGACCCCAGTACTTTAATTCACATCAAGAAAACTTCTGTATGTTGTACTTAACATCTACCTTAATAACTTCAGTACTTTAATTCACATCAAGGACACTTCTGTATGTTGTACTTAACGTCCACCTTAATAACTTCAGTACTTTAATTCCCATCAAAGAAACTTCTGTATGTTGTACTTAACATCTACCTTAATAACTTCAGTACTTTAATTCACATCAAGGACACTTCTGTATGTTGTACTTAACGTCCACCTTAATAACTTCAGTACTTTAATTCACATCAAGAAACTTCTGTATGTTGTACTTAACATCTACCTTAATAACTTCAGTACTTTAATTCACATTAAGAAAACTTCTGTATGTTGTACTTAACATCTACCTTAATAACTTCAGTACTTTAATTCACATCAAGGAAACTTCTGTATGTTGTACTTAACGTCCACCTTAATAACTTCAGTACTTTAATTCCCATCAAAGAAACTTCTGTATGTTGTACTTAACATCTACCTTAATAACTTCAGTACTTTAATTCCCATCAAAGAAACTTCTGTATATTGTACTTAACATCTACCTTAATAACTTCAGTAATTTAATTCACATCAAGGAAACTTCTGTATGTTGTACTTAACATCTACCTTAATAACTTCAGTACATTAATTCACATCAAGAAAACTTCTGTATGTTGTACTTAACATCTACCTTAATGACCCCAGTACTTTAATTCACATCAAGGTAACTTCTGTATGTTGTACTTAACGTCCACCTTAATAACTTCAGTACTTTAATTCCCATCAAGGTAACTTCTGTATGTTGTACTTAACGTCCACCTTAATAACTTCAGTGCTTTAATTCACATCAAGGAAACTTCTGTATGTTGTACTTAACATCTACCTTAATGACCCCAGTACTTTAATTCCATTCAAGGAAACTTCTGTATGTTGTACTTAACGTATACCTTAATGACCCCAGTACCTTAATTCACATCAAGGAAACTTCTGTATGTTGTACTTAACGTCTACCTTAATGACCCCAGTACTTTAATTCACATCTAGGAAACTTCTGTATGTTGTACTTAACGTCTACCTTAATGACCTCAGTACCTTAATTCTCATCTGTAGTACAGTTTTTGTTTCCTTCTTGGAATCTTGAACAACAAAAACCAATTTCAAACAGATAGTTTAAGCAGGGATAATCCTGTTTCAACAGCATATCCAGGATTCAAGTTAAAACACAATCCACATTTTATCCTGGTATGGATAAGTTGATGAAACTTTGCTGGTTTCACTTCTACCAAACACATTGTCTTTAAACACAATTCATCCTAATATTAAGTTCACCATTGAACACATAAATAACAATCACTTATCTTTTCTTAACCTCAATATTATTAATTCTGACATATTTCAAAACATTACTAACACAGGCCTCTACATCCCCTGGAATTCTGTTCATGAATCCAAACAACACATTAATATATTAAAAAATTCTAATAACACAGCTTGAAGACTAAGTACATAGATCAAAAAATTAACTCAATAAATTCTTTCATCTTTGACACCAACATTTGTTGAAAAGTGACCACAGAACAAAGTCCAACTCACAAGTAAACAATAATACACCAACAAACAACACCAAATTATACTGCAGATATTCATTTGCCCCTGACATCAGTTCAAAACTAATCAACCCTTGGAGAAAACTGGCTGTTGAGCATAAAGTTCTTGTTTACTTCAAATTAATCCCGAAACCTGGACCTAAAGTAAAATTTTTACTAAAAAACTACTTAATGTTACACAATACCAACGTTATTTATATTATTCATATTATGTTATATTAATAACATGTAATAAGTTCCCAGAAATCTACACTGGAAAAACTGGAATAAAATTGGAAACCAGATTCACTAAACATAATAAATAATAATCTACTGTAAACCAACACTCCAGGGTACAAACATACCTGAAATAAGCTGTGTTAACTGAACAAAACAAATCTACTGTAAACCAACACTCCATGGTACAAAGAAATCTGGTAATAAGCTGTTTTTAACTGAACAAAACAAATCTACTGTGAACCAACACTGCATGGTACAAAGATACCTGTAATAAGCTGTTCTTAACTGAACAAAACAAATCTACTGTAAACCAACACTGCATGGTACAAAGATACCTGTAATAAGCTGTTCTTAACTGAACAAAACAAATCTACTGTAAACCAACACTGCATGGTACAAAGATACCTGTAATAAGCTGTTCTTAAATGAACAAAACAAATCTACTGTAAACCAACACTCCATGGTACAAAGATACTTGTAATAAGCTGTTTTTAACTGAACAAAACAAATCTACTGTAAACCAACACTGCATGGTACAAAGATACCTGTAATAAGCTGTTCTTAACTGAACAAAACAAATATACTGTAAACCAACACTCCATGGTACAAAGATACTTGTAATAAGCTGTTCTTAAATGAACAAAACAAATATACTGTAAACCAACACTCCATGGTACAAAGAAATCTGGTAATAAGCTGTTTTTAACTGAACAAAACAAATCTACTGTAAACCTACACTCTATGTTCCAAAGATATCTGTAATAAGCTGTTTTTAACTGAACAAAACAAATCTACTGCAAACCAATACTCTATGGTACAAAGAGTACATGTAATAAGCTGTTTTTAACTGAACAAAACAAATCTACTCCAAATCAACACTCCATGGTACAAAGATACCTGTAATAAGCTGTTTTTAACTGAACAAAACAAATTACTGCAAACCAACACTCCATGGCCCAAAGATACCTGTAATAAGCTGTCATACAATCTCCAGTTACTTACCTTTTTATTTCATACTGTATACATATTTCTATATAAATTACCTGTACCTGAGAATCACAAAAAGCTGTTAAAACATTGTGTAAAGTTTTCACCGTACCAGTTCAAGAAATTTCCAAACTTAATTATACTGTATTAATGTTCAATTTCTACATAGACCTTGCTCAAACATTATGTATTGTATTAGGGTTTAAATGTAAATCTTTTTGTTAGTGTAACCAAAGTTATTTCTAATGAATTACAGGTAGTGTACCAGGATATTGTTTCACATAAGCTGGTTGTTGATGCAGTCTGTGACAAGGCTGAACAATTGATGTCATTGACGCAGGATGACAACTTATGTGTACAAAACCTGAAGGACAAATACCAAACGATGTCAACAAAATCTCAGGTAAAACTGAAGAATAAACAGTTTATATCTGTCCAAGCTACTATTATTGTAATATTTGTATTTATATCTTCTAACTATGTAAACAGTTTATATCTGTCCAAGCTACTATTATTGTAATATTTGTATTTATATCTTCTAACTATGTAAATAGTTTATATCTGTCCAAGTAAACAGTTTATATCTGTCCAAGCTACTATTATTGTAATATTTGTATTTATATCTTCTAACTATGTAAACAGTTTATATCTGTCCAAGCTACTATTATTGTAATATTTGTATTTATATCTTCTAACTATGTAAACAGTTTATATCTGTCCAAGCTACTATTATTGTAATATTTGTATTTATATCTTCTAACTATGTAAACAGTTTATATCTGTCCAAGCTACTATTATTGTAATATTTGTATTTATATCTTCTAACTATGTAAACAGTTTATATCTGTCCAAGCTACTATTACTATTATTGTATTTATATTTGTAGTTTATATCTGTCCAAGCTACTATTATTGTAATATTTGTATTTATATCTTCTAACTATGTAAACAGTTTATATCTGTCCAAGCTACTATTATTGTAATATTTGTATTTATATCTTCTAACTATGTTTAGGATAAAACAACATATTTGTGTCTAGTTTCTACAATGTTAGTAATAAGGTTTTCCACTAATTCTGTGAGTGTTATCAAAATTACATGTGTTGTTATATAACTTTAAGGCCTTCTGATGTAATTACAGAACTCTATCATTGTAATTAGAAATATCTCTATTCTTACAAGACTAACACTTCCTGACAGATCAATAGAACTGTGTGATTATATTCAAAATTAACTGTATCCTTACATGACTAACACTTCCTGATATATCTATAGTACTGTGTCATTGTAATCAGAATTATCTATATCATTACATGACTAACACTTCCTGATATATCTATAGAACTGTGTGATTGTAATCAGAATTATCTGTATTCTTACATTGATTAACACTTCCTGATATATTTGTGGAATTTGATTGTAATTATCTTTCTTGTATTATGAATTTAAGAGCTCTTTACTTACATATAGAAGTGTTATGGTTGTAATGACATCTACTTATACTGTGACTCTAGAATCTCCTGACATGGCTTGAGAAGTGTGTTTCTGAACATCAGCACTACCTTGATTTGTGTAAAACATTCCAAGATTTTCTCTTGAATCATCAACAGAAATTCCAAGAATGCCGTGATACGGCAGGAGAGAAACGAACTGTTCAGAGTCGACTCATGACTCTCAGGGTTTGTTATTTTCTTTTAAATAACAGTAATGGTACATGAACTACCAAACAACAGCAGCTACTTAACAGATTAAAGAAACCCTAAGATATGTGTAGTTAGAGTTTACTAGAAAGTTCATGATATTGCTGTTAGATGTATCTCCTTACAAGATTATCAAAATATAATTTAAACAGATTTTAATGTTCCCTATTCTGGTGTATTTTATGTATAAATTGTGTTGTCTTGTAGGAACTGAGAACTCAGGAAAAAGAAGGAAACAGCACAATACAGTCTCTTTGTGACCAATGCCAGGAGGTATGTATACATACTTCTGAGTATGGTGCAGATATTTTGCGAAGAGAAGTGCAAGAAATGCGAGATTCCTGGAGCCAACACACAACATCAACTTTGGAAGCTGAGCATAATTTGGAAAATGTGTTACAGCAGTGGATGGGGTATGAGGAAAATCTTCAGTTCATGTTAACATGGTTGAAGGAAGTAGAATCAGCTGTCAAACATCCACAACTTCAGTCGTCAGTTGAAGAAAAAGAAGAGCAGCTAAAAACTGTTCAGGTATAACACTGAGAAACTACAACTTAATGTATAGAATACTGTGTGAACTGAGACTGTGTTAATGTATAGGATAGAATACTGTGTGAACTTAGACTGTGTTAATGTATAGGATAGAATACTGTGTGAACTGAGACTGTGTTAATGTATAGGATAGAATACTGTGTGAACTGAGACTGTGTTAATGTATAGGATAGAATACTGTGTGAACTGAGACTGTGTTAATGTATAGGATAGAATACTGTGTGAACTGAGACTGTGTTAATGTATAGAATACTGTGTGAACTGAGACTGTGTTAATGTATAGAATACTGTGTGAACTGAGACTGTGTTAATGTATAGGATAGAATACTGTGTGAACTGAGACTGTGTTAATGTATAGGATAGAATACTGTGTGAACTTAGACTGTGTTAATGTATAGGATAGAATACTGTGTGAACTGAGACTGTGTTAATGTATAGAATACTGTGTGAACTGAGACTGTGTTAATGTATAGAATACTGTGTGAACTGAGACTGTGTTAATGTATAGAATACTGTGTGAACTGAGACTGTGTTAATGTATAGAATACTGTGTGAACTGAGACTGTGTTAATGTATAGAATACTGTGTGAACTGAGACTGTGTTGATGTATAGAATAGAATACTGTGTGAACTTAGACTGTGTTAATGTATAGGATAGAATACTGTGTGAACTGAGACTGTGTTAATGTATAGGATAGAATACCGTGTGAACTGAGACTGGACTATACATCAGATAGTACTATGTGAAGTAAGACTAGACTGTACATCAGATAGTACTATGTGAAGTAAGACTAGACTGTACATCAGATAGTCCTATGTGAAGTAAGACTAGACTGTACATCAGATAGTACTATGTGAAGTAAGACTAGACTGTACATCAGATAGTCCTATGTGAAGTAAGACTAGACTGTACATCAGATAGTACTATGTGAAGTAAGACTAGACTGTACATCAGATAGTACTATGTGAAGTAAGACTAGACTATACATCAGATAGTGCTATGTGAAGTAAGACTGGAGTGTACATCAGATAGTGATGTGTGAAGTAAGACTGGAGTGTACGTCAGATAGTACTATGTGAAGTAAGACTAGACTGTACGTCAGATAGTACTATGTGAAGTAAGACTAGACTGTACATCAGATAGTACTATGTGAAGTAAGACTAGACTGTACATCAGATAGTGCTATGTGAAGTAAGACTAGACTGTACATCAGATAGTACTATGTGAAGTAAGACTAGACTGTACATCAGATAGTGCTATGTGAAGTAAGACTAGACTGTACATCAGATAGTGCTATGTGAAGTAAGACTAGACTGTACATCAGATAGGGCTATGTGAAGTAAGACTAGACTGTTCATCAGATAGTACTATGTGAAGTAAGACTAGACTGTACATCAGATAGTATTATGTGAAGTAAGACTAGACTGTACATCAGATAGTACTATGTGAAGTAAGACTAGACTGTACATCAGATAGTACTATGTGAAGTAAGACTAGACTGTACATCAGATAGTACTATGTGAAGTAAGACTAGACTGTACATCAGATAGTACTATGTGAAGTAAGACTAGACTGTACATCAGATAGTACTATGTGAAGTAAGACTAGACTGTACATCAGATAGTACTATGCGAAGTAAGACTAGACTGTACATCAGATAGGGCTATGTGAAGTAAGACTAGACTGTACGTCAGATAGTACTATGTGAAGTAAGACTAGACTGTACATCAGATAGTACTATGTGAAGTAAGACTAGACTGTACATCAGATAGTACTATGTGAAGTAAGACTAGACTGTACATCAGATAGTACTATGTGAAGTAAGACTAGACTGTACATCAGATAGTACTATGCGAAGTAAGACTAGACTGTACATCAGATAGGGCTATGTGAAGTAAGACTAGACTGTACGTCAGATAGTACTATGTGAAGTAAGACTAGACTGTACATCAGATAGTACTATGTGAAGTAAGAGTGGAGTGTACATCAGATAGTACTATGTGAAGTAAGACTAGACTGTACATCAGATAGTACTATGTGAAGTAAGACTAGACTGTACATCAGATAGTACTATGTGAAGTAAGACTAGACTGTACATCAGATAGTACTATGTGAAGTAAGACTGGAGTGTACATCAGCCAATACTATGTTAACTAATACTAAACTGTACACCAGACAATACTGTGTTATATAAGACTAAACTGTACACCAGACAATACTGTGTTATATAAGACTAAAATGTACATCAGACAGTATTGTGTTAATTAATACTAAACTGTACGTCAGACAATACTGTGTTAATTAATACTAAACTGTACATCAGAGAATACTGTGTTATATAAGACTAAAATGTACACCAGACAAAACTGTGTTATATAAGACTAAACTGTACACCAGACAAAATTGTGTTAATTAATACTAAACTGTACACCAGACAAAACTGTGTTATATAAGACTAAAATGTACATAAGACAGTATTGTGTTAATTAATACTACACTGTACACCAGACAATACTGTGTTATATTAGACTAAAATGTACATCAGACAGTATTGCGTTAATTAATACTAAACTGTACATCAGACAATACTGTGTTAACTAATACTACACTGTACACCAGACAATACTGTGTTATATTAGACTAAAATGTACACCAGACAGTATTGCGTTAATTAATACTAAACTGTACACCAGACAGTATTGTGTTAATTAATACTAAACTGTACACCAGACAATACTGTGTTATATAAGACTAAAATGTACATCAGACAGTATTGTGTTAATTAATACTAAACTGTACATCAGAAAATACTGTGTTATATAAGACTAAAATGTACACCAGACAATACTGTGTTATATAAGACTAAAATGTACATCAGACAGTATTGTGTTAATTAATACTAAACTGTACGTCAGACAATACTGTGTTAACTAATACTAAACTGTACATCAGAAATACTGTGTTATATAAGACTAAACTCTGTAGGAGAGAATACTGAGACAAGTGGATTAAACTGTTCCAGTTTTAAGACTTGAGTCTCATTTGTATTTATTAAAACTATTAATACATATACATTATTTTGCATACAAGGAGTAATTACATACACTTATGTATAATTGTTTAAAAAGATTCTCAAAACCAAACAATCTCTAAATTGAATGACAAATTAGAAAGACTATTTTTTATCATTGCACTGAATGCAATAAAACTATATATTAAAAAGAAATAATTATAAATAAATAAATTTAAACTATAAATAAAGATTAAAAACATATAAGTTCATTTCATTAGTTAATAATGAACTTTAAATGATGAACAGGAGCTGAGAGACAAAGTTCTGAATCACCAGAAAACTGTGGACAGTCTTACTGATGAGGGTCATGTTCTACTTCAAGTTTCTGGTGTAGAGAACATTCGTGGCCAGATATCTCAGTGTGGTTTCCGATACCAGTCACTACTTAGTACTGTGAAGGTGAGAATTAAAGAATTATGTTGATAAATGGTGAGTTTGAAGTGACAAAACAATTATTTTAGCTTGAAATATAATTTCATGCAACAGTTAATATTTTATTGCTAGATTATTCTTTATAATTTTTTATAAACATTTCACAGAAAACTGTCAAAACAAGAACTAAACAATATTTAGTAATCCAGAGGTAATGAACCTGACATTCAAGGTATTTATACTTGTGATATTATTTATAGTTACTAGACAATAATGGTAGAATATCACTTGTATTTTTAGTTGCTGTGTCTTGGCTATGTTATAATGGCACTTTGAAGAGATATTTATGGATACAGAGAATTCATAAGAAATTTCTAATATCACTTCTTTCAGGCTTTAATTACTCGGTGGGAAAATATGGTTGAGGACCATAAGAATTACAAAAAAATGACATCTGAGCTTGAAGTGTGGCTAAGAGGAGCAGAGAATGTTGTATCTGAGTTGAAGGAAGATGGTAAAATTGAAAACAAGATAGAGAAAGTACAAGTAGGACATTTTTCATACTGTATTACAAATATTTATGAATGTGTATTGAGGTTTATATACTGGTCAAGGTGAGCTTTAAAGACAAATTGTATTGATTTCAGTGGCCTTGGTAACACTAAGGTGCAGTAATTTGTTTGTCAAGTTTCATAATAGTTGTTCGAATGTTTATTATATGGGTTAATATCGTAAACTCAGGTTTATATTAAACCTAAGATACAGAAGTTTAAAATGTCCAACAGTTGATATTAAGTTTTTGATATATTAATTCTAGATATTGATAAATGTAATGTGCATCTCTTTACTGACTAATGTTTCAATGTTATTAATCACGATCTTTGTTTTACATGCTTTAAGATCTCATACATACACCTAAGTTATGCTAACTCCTATATATGTGTATCTAGGAGTTAATGGTTTTAGTCAAAATATTTCTTTTATAAGTTTTGGGATCTTATAAACCTGATATAAAACCTAAAACATTAAAGTTTTATTAAATGTTTTTGTCTCCTAGGTTCTAATGGCTGATAAACCTAAAGGACAACAACTTCTAAATCAAGTTGTGCAAGCAGGAGAAAGACTTTATCAAGACACATCAGCAAATGGAAGAGATGCAGTGAGACAAGAATTACGTAAGCTGCGTGACTGTTGGGATCAGTTGGATGTCGAACTAACGGAGCAACAAAGACTGTTACAAGATCGCAGTCAGCAATGGCATGTTTTCATGGATAATTTGAAACAAGTATGAACCAGATATTTCTTGTTTTGACAAACTCCATAAAATAGTTTTTTTCTTACAGTGAAACTGTTAAAGAGTTTTAGTTTCATTGGGTTTAGAATTTCCACAGATGTTATTGTAATAACATCATCAGTTTCTGTGTGGAAATTCCTGAGCTTCAGTTTTGCACTTAAAGGTTATTAACCTCACCTTTAAACAGAGACATTTAAAACATGGGCAATATTTAACATCTTTAAATGGTTGACCAACTCATCTCTTTGTACTTGTTTTATTTAGTGTTTTTAAAGTTCCACATCAGTTCACTTGTGTCTTGAAATATTTTATATAAGATTCAGTGTAATTATGTTTAAAACAACTAAATTTTGAAACCAGATGCAATATTTTCAATGGAGAAATTCCAGTATTCTATCTGAAGAAATACCTCAGGTTTTATAAGGTGCATATACAAGAGCCCATTATTTTCAGATAATAGCTTATAATCAAATATCAACCAGCTAGTTGGTTGATGTTTTAAAGAACTACACTTTAAGGATAGTTTTCATTCTCTAATGAATTTCTGAATTACAAGTTTGATAATAAAGTTTCTTGTGCTAGTTTTAACATTAACACAATTACGGAATTAATTTTTAATAATATTGATAAAAAAAATATGTACTTTTGGTTTTTGAACCTTGATAATTTTACAAACACAGAATCCAAAGTTTTGTTAGGGATCAGGGTGATGTGGGTTTTAGATGAGTTCCATTTTTGGCCAATCCTTTCTGTTTTTCTTGAGAAACAGCAGTTGGATGAAAGTACACAGTTTTTGAAATTATTATATAACATGCATCACTTTTAAGAACCCCGAGTATGTTTGTAAATTTATACTAGTAAATAGAACACAACTAACAAGATTTTAAAGTATAATTCTTATTTCATAATTGTGGTGATACCTTTAAGGATGAGGTTCACAGTCAGTTATGATGAAATGAAACTTTGATTGTTTTATAATCTGTGAAGTCTAAAAATCTAAGGTTTTCACAACTTTACCCTATTTATTGAAACGTACATTAAATGATAAAAAACTGTATTCTTTACTTCACAAATTATACATGAACTTTCAAATGAAATGTATTTTTAAATCAAGATGTAATCTTCATTACTTCTATAGGTGTTTGATCAAATTTCAACACAGGAAACATCAAGTCTGTTTTATTATAAATTTACTTGTTTCTGTTGCAAATAAGGTACACTTAGATCCATCACATGTTAGCTGCAAATACCAGTGAAAAACATTCAACATGAAAGATGCTAAATAAATAAAGTGTATAAGAGTATAGGTGACTGTGATCTGTTCTAATTAACATAGTAACTGAGACCTATGATGAAGAAACCTCTGTATAAAAGAGAGCTTGTACATTTAAGCAGAAGCTGCTTCATCAGATTAAACTGGCATCAATCTGGTTTTTATGGAAGATATAACTATTACTGTTCTTCTGCATCAATTACATCATGTTTATATTTTGAGTATGTTTATATGTGCTGTAATAATAAAAATGTGACATGTTAAAGAATGTACAAAGTTAAATATTGTTCAAAACTCTACCTGGTTATAGTAGTTCTGTTTACTTATTCATATTATTTCTACAGATTGTGAACTGGTTGAATGCAACAGAAAAGTCTGTTGAATTAGACAAGAATAACCATCCTGGAGTACAAGACATACCAACTCGTTTACAGAAATACAAGGTGAGAAAGTTTTCTCATGGTATTAGTTTCAACTATACTACTTCCTGTGTATCTCCCCTTATTCCTTAATTTAATAAACATACAGTAACAGTAGATATTTTCTAGAGATTATTGGTAGTATGTGTAGTGTTAATATTAGTAACACATTTTCTATAGATTCATGGTAATATGTCTAAAGTTTAGTAACACGTTTTCTATAGATTCATGGTTATATGTCTAAAGTTTAGTAACACACATTTTCTATAGATTCATGGTAATATGTCTAAAGTTTAGTAACACGTTTTCTATAGATTCATGGTTATATGTCTAAAGTTTAGTAACACACATTTTCTATAGATTCATGATAATATGTCTAAAGTTTAGTTTCACATTTTCTATAGATTCATGGTAATATGTCTAAAGTTTAGTAACACACATTTTCTATAGATTCATGATAATATGTCTAAAGTTTAGTTTCACATTTTCTATAGATTCGTGGTAATATGTCTAAAGTTTAGTTTCCACAGATTAGTGTTAATTCACAACACATCTTGTGTGTCTACAAATTTTCTTTAGTGCAGAATATTTATTTACTGTTCACACTCCCCAAGATTTTGAAGTCTTCAGAAGTGATATTTGTGTCACAGTCACATAAACAGTAATGAAAGATGAACAATTGATTATATGGTGTGTTTTGGACAAGCTCTTTAGTAGGTTAGTTCAGACAACATACTGTAGAGCCCACATAGCCAAAGTTACACCTAGAAAATGTAAATTTATATGTGGCATAAGAATTATGCATTATAGGAATCTTGTCTTCAAATTGAAAATAATTACTTAAACTAAACATTGGTTTAAAGACAGTTATTAAAATGTGGGTAAATTTTAATATTCAGAACAGATTTCATTTCTTTCCTTAATTTTATAGAATTATTATCAAGAAATTGTGGAATGAAATAAACTGTTCCTTTATTACCAGTCTGTTTACTAATATTTAAAGTGTTCAAAGATATTTTCTGATTCAATTAATTATACATGAAAGTTATTGTTTTATATTTTTTCGTTGGATGTTCATAAAGAAGTTAAATTTATATGCCTGACAACTTAAATTATGAATTAGGTGCTTTTTAAATTCAACAGTTAAGTTTACTATTAAAATGAAAATATCCTGTAAAGTTAGGCCTATGATAGCTCTTAGTGTTAAAACTATTGTTCTTAGTGTTAAAAGTATAGCTCTTGGTGTTAGAACTATAGCTCCTAATGTTAAAACATTCACCCAAATTAACAGTTTTAGTATCTAAAAAAGATAAACTGTTAACTCTCTGTTCTTTAACTGTAACTTTAATATTGTTGTGTTGATTGTTTAGATAACAGTATTAAAACTTCTGTCTAATTTAAGGATCTTGGTATGTAAGGTAAGCTGTTAACTGTTTGTTCACATAGTTGTAACATTCTTGAAAATCAGGTTTAATCTTAAAAACTACAAAAAGTGCCATCAACATATCTTATGATGGTTTACACTCTTCTCAACATATCGTATGATGGTTTACACTCTTCTCAACATATCTTATGATGGTTTACACTCTTCTCAACATATCTTATATGGTTAACACTTTTCTCAACATATCTTATGATGGTTTACACTCTTCTCAACATATCTTATATGGTTAACACTCTTCTCAACATATCTTATGATGGTTAACACTCTTCTCAACATATCTTATGATGGTTTACACTCTTCTCAACATATCTTATATGGTTAACACTCTTCTCAACATATCTTATGATGGTTAACACTCTTCTCAACATATCTTATGATGGTTTACACTCTTCTCAACATATCTTATATGGTTAACACTCTTCTCAACATATCTTATGATTGTTAACACTCTTCTCAACATATCTTATGATGGTTTACACTCTTCTCAACATATCTTATCATTGTTTACACTCTTCTCAACATATCTTATGATGGTTAACACTCTTCTCAACATATCTTATGATGGTTTACACTCTTCTCAACATATGATGGTTTACACTCTTTGTAACATATCTTATGATGGTTTACACTCTTCTCAACATATCTTATGATGGTTTACACTCTTCTTAACATATCTTATAATGGTTTACACTCTTCTTAACATATCTTATGATGGTTTACACTCTCCTCAACATATCTTATGATGGTTTACACTCTTCTCAACATATCTTATGATGGTTAACACTCTTCTCAACATATCTTATGATGGTTTACACTCTTCTCAACATATCTTATGATGGTTTACACTCTTCTCAACATATCTTATGATTGTTAACACTCTTCTCAACATATCTTATAATGGTTTACACTCTTCTGGGTAACTTTTTAACCACTTTTCTTAATAATAATTAAAAACAAAGTAGCCAAACATGGTGCAACACATGAATCCATAAAATCCCATCAAGTTTTTCATAATGACAACCATTAAGAACAATTGAGTATTTAATGACAAATTTTATAAAAACATGTTTATATGTACACCTAACAACATTAGAATTTTGAAAATTAAATTACTATTGTATACAGCTGCAGTAAACAATGGTGTAACAAATTTTTGTAATACATTGGGCTTGTTTTGAATATCTTATTTTAAAACCTTATAAAACCTGACAGTTTCAGTATTTTTGAAACTAATGATGCAGTAAATTCCAAAGATGCAGTGTTGAAGTTAAGAAAGATGTGTAATGAAGTAGAATGTGATTTATAGCAACACAAAATATATGTAAGAAAGATGATATAATACCCAGTATGTTTCCATTATAGTTTATATATGTAAGAAAGATGATATAATACCCAGTATGTTTCCATTATAGTTTATATATGCAAGAAAGATGATATAATACCCACTATGTTACCATTATAGTTTATATATGTAAGAAAGATGATATAATACCCAGTATGTTACCACCATAGTATATATGTAAGAAAGATGATATAATACCCACTATGTTACCATTATAGTTTATATATGTAAGAAAGATGATATAATACCCACTATGTTTCCATTATAGTTTATTTATGTAAGAAAGATGATATAATACCCAGTATGGTACCACCATAGTATATATGTAAGAAAGATGATATAATACCCACAATGTTTCCATTATAGTTTATTTATGTAAGAAAGATGATATAATACCCAGTATGGTACCACCATAGTATATATGTAAGAAAGATGATATAATACCCACAATGTTTCCATTATAGTTTATATATGTAAGAAAGATGATATAATACCCAGTATGTTACCATTATAGTTTATATATGTAAGAAAGATGATATAACACCCACAATGTTTCCATTATAGTTTATATATGTAAGAAAGATGATATAATACCCACTATGTTACCATTATAGTTTATATATGTAAGAAAGATGATATAATACCCACTATGTTTCCATTATAGTTTATATATGTAAGAAAGATGATATAATACCCACTATGTTTCCATTATAGTTCATATATGTAAGAAAGATGATATAATACCCAGTATGTTACCACCATAGTATATATGTAAGAAAGATGATATAATACCCACTATGTTTCCATTATAGTTTATATATGTAAGAAAGATGATATAATACCCAGTATGTTACCACCATAGTATATATGTAAGAAAGATGATATAATACCCACTATGTTTCCATTATAGTTTATATATGTAAGAAAGATGATATAATACCCACTATGTTACCATTATAGTTTATATATGTAAGAAAGATGATATAATACCCAGTATGTTACCATTATAGTTTATATATGTAAGAAAGATGATATAATACCCAGTATGTTACCACCATAGTATATATGTAAGAAAGATGATATAATACCCACTATGTTACCATTATAGTTTATATATGTAAGAAAGATGATATAATACCCAGTATGTTACCACCATAGTATATATGTAAGAAAGATGATATAATACCCACTATGTTACCATTATAGTTTATATATGTAAGAAAGATGATATAATACCCACTATGTTACCACCATAGTATATATGTAAGAAAGATGATATAATACCCAGTATGTTACCATTATAGTTTATATATGTAAGAAAGATGATATAATACCCAGTATGGTACCACCATAGTATATATGTAAGAAAGATGATATAACACCCACAATGTTTCCATTACAGTTTATATATGCAAGAAAGATGATATAATACCCAGTATGTTACCACCATAGTATATATGTAAGAAAGATGATATAATACCCACTATGTTACCATTATAGTTTATATATGTAAGAAAGATGATATAATACCCACAATGTTTCCATTATAGTTTATATATGTAAGAAAGATGATATAATACCCAGTATGTTACCACCATAGTATATATGTAAGAAAGATGATATAATACCCACTATGTTACCATTATAGTTTATATATGTAAGAAAGATTATATAACACCCACAATGTTTCCATTATAGTTTATATATGTAAGAAAGATGATATAATACCCAGTATGGTACCACCATAGTATATATGTAAGAAAGATGATATAATACCCACTATGTTACCATTATAGTTTATATATGTAAGAAAGATGATATAATACCCAGTATGTTACCACCATAGTATATATGTAAGAAAGATGATATAATACCCACTATGTTACCATTATAGTTTATATATGTAAGAAAGATGATATAATACCCAGTATGTTACCATTATAGTTTATTTATGTAAGAAAGATGATATAATACCCAGTATGGTACCACCATAGTATATATGTAAGAAAGATGATATAACACCCACAATGTTTCCATTATAGTTTATATATGTAGGAAAGATGATATAATACCCAGTATGTTACCATTATAGTTTATATATGTAAGAAAGATGATATAATACCCACTATGTTTCCATTATAGTTTATATATGTAAGAAAGATGATATAACACCCACTATGTTACCATTATAGTTTATATATGTAAGAAAGATGATATAATACCCACTATGTTTCCATTATAGTTTATATATGTAAGAAAGATGATATAATACCCAGTATGTTACCACCATAGTATATATGTAAGAAAGATGATATAATACCCACTATGTTACCATTATAGTTTATATATGTAAGAAAGATGATATAATACCCACTATGTTACCATTATAGTTTATATATGTAAGAAAGATGATATAATACCCAGTATGTTTCCATTATAGTTTATATATGTAAGAAAGATGATATAATACCCAGTATGTTTCCATTATAGTTTATATATGCAAGAAAGATGATATAATACCCACTATGTTACCATTATAGTTTATATATGTAAGAAAGATGATATAATACCCAGTATGTTACCACCATAGTATATATGTAAGAAAGATGATATAATACCCACTATGTTACCATTATAGTTTATATATGTAAGAAAGATGATATAATACCCACTATGTTTCCATTATAGTTTATTTATGTAAGAAAGATGATATAATACCCAGTATGGTACCACCATAGTATATATGTAAGAAAGATGATATAATACCCACAATGTTTCCATTATAGTTTATTTATGTAAGAAAGATGATATAATACCCAGTATGGTACCACCATAGTATATATGTAAGAAAGATGATATAATACCCACAATGTTTCCATTATAGTTTATTTATGTAAGAAAGATGATATAATACCCAGTATAGTACCACCATAGTATATATGTAAGAAAGATGATATAATACCCACAATGTTTCCATTATAGTTTATATATGTAAGAAAGATGATATAATACCCACTATGTTACCATTATAGTTTATATATGTAAGAAAGATGATATAACACCCACAATGTTTCCATTATAGTTTATATATGTAAGAAAGATGATATAATACCCACTATGTTACCATTATAGTTTATATATGTAAGAAAGATGATATAATACCCACTATGTTTCCATTATAGTTTATATATGTAAGAAAGATGATATAATACCCACTATGTTTCCATTATAGTTCATATATGTAAGAAAGATGATATAATACCCAGTATGTTACCACCATAGTATATATGTAAGAAAGATGATATAATACCCACTATGTTTCCATTATAGTTTATATATGTAAGAAAGATGATATAATACCCAGTATGTTACCACCATAGTATATATGTAAGAAAGATGATATAATACCCACTATGTTTCCATTATAGTTTATATATGTAAGAAAGATGATATAATACCCACTATGTTACCATTATAGTTTATATATGTAAGAAAGATGATATAATACCCAGTATGTTACCATTATAGTTTATATATGTAAGAAAGATGATATAATACCCAGTATGTTACCACCATAGTATATATGTAAGAAAGATGATATAATACCCACTATGTTACCATTATAGTTTATATATGTAAGAAAGATGATATAATACCCACTATGTTACCACCATAGTATATATGTAAGAAATATGATATAATACCCAATATGTTACCATTATAGTTTATATATGTAAGAAAGATGATATAATACCCAGTATGGTACCACCATAGTATATATGTAAGAAAGATGATATAACACCCACAATGTTTCCATTACAGTTTATATATGCAAGAAAGATGATATAATACCCAGTATGTTACCACCATAGTATATATGTAAGAAAGATGATATAATACCCACTATGTTACCATTATAGTTTATATATGTAAGAAAGATGATATAACACCCACAATGTTTCCATTATAGTTTATATATGTAAGAAAGATGATATAATACCCAGTATGTTACCACCATAGTATATATGTAAGAAAGATGATATAACACCCACAATGTTTCCATTATAGTTTATATATGTAAGAAAGATGATATAATACCCAGTATGGTACCACCATAGTATATATGTAAGAAAGATGATATAATACCCACTATGTTACCATTATAGTTTATATATGTAAGAAAGATGATATAATACCCAGTATGTTACCACCATAGTATATATGTAAGAAAGATGATATAATACCCACTATGTTACCATTATAGTTTATATATGTAAGAAAGATGATATAATACCCAGTATGTTACCATTATAGTTTATTTATGTAAGAAAGATGATATAATACCCAGTATGGTACCACCATAGTATATATGTAAGAAAGATGATATAACACCCACAATGTTTCCATTATAGTTTATATATGTAGGAAAGATGATATAATACCCAGTATGTTACCATTATAGTTTATATATGTAAGAAAGATGATATAATACCCACTATGTTTCCATTATAGTTTATATATGTAAGAAAGATGATATAACACCCACTATGTTACCATTATAGTTTATATATGTAAGAAAGATGATATAATACCCACTATGTTTCCATTATAGTTTATATATGTAAGAAAGATGATATAATACCCAGTATGTTACCACCATAGTATATATGTAAGAAAGATGATATAATACCCACTATGTTACCATTATAGTTTATATATGTAAGAAAGATGATATAATACCCACTATGTTACCATTATAGTTTATATATGTAAGAAAGATGATATAATACCCAGTATGTTACCATTATAGTTTATTTATGTAAGAAAGATGATATAATACCCAGTATGTTACCATTATAGTTTATTTATGTAAGAAAGATGATATAATACCCACTATGTTACCATTATAGTTTATATATGTAAGAAAGATGATATAATACCCAGTATGTTACCATTATAGTTTATTTATGTAAGAAAGATGATATAATACCCACTATGTTACCATTATAGTTTATTTATGTAAGAAAGATGATATAACACCCACAATGTTTCCATTATAGTTTATATATGTAAGAAAGATGATATAATACCCAGTATGGTACCACCATAGTATATATGTAAGAAAGATGATATAATACCCACTATGTTACCATTATAGTTTATATATGTAAGAAAGATGATATAACATCCACAATGTTTCCATTATAGTTTATATATGTAAGAAAGATGATATAATACCCAGTATGTTACCACCATAGTATATATGTAAGAAAGATGATATAATACCCACTATGTTACCATTATAGTTTATATATGTAAGAAAGATGATATAATACCCAGTATGGTACCACCATAGTACATATGTAAGAAAGATGATATAATACCCACTATGTTTCCATTATAGTTTATATATGTAAGAAAGATGATATAACACCCACAATGTTTCCATTATAGTTTATATATGTAAGAAAGATGATATAATACCCAGTATGGTACCACCATAGTATATATGTAAGAAAGATGATATAATACCCACTATGTTACCATTATAGTTTATATATGTAAGAAAGATGATATAACATCCACAATGTTTCCATTATAGTTTATATATGTAAGAAAGATGATATAATACCCAGTATGTTACCACCATAGTATATATGTAAGAAAGATGATATAATACCCACTATGTTACCATTATAGTTTATATATGTAAGAAAGATGATATAATACCCAGTATGGTACCACCATAGTACATATGTAAGAAAGATGATATAATACCCACTATGTTTCCATTATAGTTTATATATGTAAGAAAGATGATATAATACCCAGTATGTTACCACCATAGTATATATGTAAGAAAGATGATATAATACCCACTATGTTACCATTATAGTTTATATATGTAAGAAAGATGATATAATACCCAGTATGTTACCACCATAGTATATATGTAAGAAAGATGATATAATACCCACTATGTTACCATTATAGTTTATATATGTAAGAAAGATGATATAATACCCAGTATGTTACCACCATAGTATATATGTAAGAAAGATGATATAATACCCACTATGTTACCATTATAGTTTATATATGTAAGAAAGATGATATAATACCCAGTATGTTACCACCATAGTATATATGTAAGAAAGATGATATAATACCCACTATGTTACCATTATAGTTTATATATGTAAGAAAGATGATATAACACCCACAATGTTTCCATTATAGTTTATATATGTAAGAAAGATGATATAATACCCAGTATGTTACCACCATAGTATATATGTAAGAAAGATGATATAATACCCACTATGTTACCATTATAGTTTATATATGTAAGAAAGATGATATAACACCCACAATGTTTCCATTATAGTTTATATATGTAAGAAAGATGATATAATACCCAGTATGGTACCACCATAGTATATATGTAAGAAAGATGATATAATACCCACTATGTTACCATTATAGTTTATATATGTAAGAAAGATGATATAATACCCAGTATGTTACCACCATAGTATATATGTAAGAAAGATGATATAATACCCACTATGTTACCATTATAGTTTATATATGTAAGAAAGATGATATAATACCCAGTATGTTACCATTATAGTTTATTTATGTAAGAAAGATGATATAATACCCAGTATGGTACCACCATAGTATATATGTAAGAAAGATGATATAACACCCACAATGTTTCCATTATAGTTTATATATGTAAGAAAGATGATATAATACCCACTATGTTACCATTATAGTTTATATATGTAAGAAAGATGATATAATACCCACTATGTTTCCATTATAGTTTATATATGTAAGAAAGATGATATAATACCCACTATGTTACCATTATAGTTTATATATGTAAGAAAGATGATATAATACCCACTATGTTTCCATTATAGTTTATATATGTAAGAAAGATGATATAATACCCACTATGTTACCATTATAGTTTATATATGTAAGAAAGATGATATAATACCCACTATGTTTCCATTATAGTTTATATATGTAAGAAAGATGATATAATACCCAGTATGTTACCACCATAGTATATATGTAAGAAAGATGATATAATACCCACTATGTTTCCATTATAGTTTATATATGTAAGAAAGATGATATAATACCCACTATGTTACCATTATAGTTTATATATGTAAGAAAGATGATATAATACCCACTATGTTTCCATTATAGTTTATATATGTAAGAAAGATGATATAATACCCAGTATGTTACCACCATAGTATATATGTAAGAAAGATGATATAATACCCACTATGTTACCATTATAGTTTATATATGTAAGAAAGATGATATAATACCCACTATGTTACCATTATAGTTTATATATGTAAGAAAGATGATATAATACCCACTATGTTTCCATTATAGTTTATATATGTAAGAAAGATGATATAATACCCAGTATGTTACCACCATAGTATATATGTAAGAAAGATGATATAATACCCACTATGTTACCATTATAGTTTATATATGTAAGAAAGATGATATAATACCCACTATGTTACCATTATAGTTTATATATGTAAGAAAGATGATATAATACCCAGTATGTTACCATTATAGTTTATTTATGTAAGAAAGATGATATAATACCCAGTATGTTACCATTATAGTTTATTTATGTAAGAAAGATGATATAATACCCAGTATGGTACCACCATAGTATATATGTAAGAAAGATGATATAATACCCAGTATGTTACCATTATAGTTTATATATGTAAGAAAGATGATATAATACCCAGTATGTTACCACCATAGTATATATGTAAGAAAGATGATATAATACCCACTATGTTACCATTATAGTTTATATATGTAAGAAAGATGATATAATACCCAGTATGTTACCACCATAGTACATATGTAAGAAAGATGATATAATACCCAGTATGGTACCACCATAGTATATATGTAAGAAAGATGATATAATACCCACTATGTTACCATTATAGTTTATATATGTAAGAAAGATGATATAACACCCACAATGTTTCCATTATAGTTTATATATGTAAGAAAGATGATATAATACCCAGTATGTTACCACCATAGTATATGTGTAAGAAAGATGATATAATACCCACTATGTTACCATTATAGTTTATATATGTAAGAAAGATGATATAACACCCACAATGTTTCCATTATAGTTTATATATGTAAGAAAGATGATATAATACCCAGTATGGTACCACCATAGTATATATGTAAGAAAGATGATATAATACCCACTATGTTACCATTATAGTTTATATATGTAAGAAAAATGATATAATACCCAGTATGTTACCACCATAGTATATATGTAAGAAAGATGATATAATACCCACTATGTTACCATTATAGTTTATATATGTAAGAAAGATGACATAATACCCACTATGTTTCCATTATAGTTTATATATGTAAGAAAGATGATATAATACCCACTATGTTACCATTATAGTTTATATATGTAAGAAAGATGATATAATACCCACTATGTTTCCATTATAGTTTATATATGTAAGAAAGATGATATAATACCCAGTATGTTACCACCATAGTATATATGTAAGAAAGATGATATAATACCCACTATGTTACCATTATAGTTTATATATGTAAGAAAGATGATATAATACCCACTATGTTACCATTATAGTTTATATATGTAAGAAAGATGATATAATACCCAGTATGTTACCATTATAGTTTATATATGTAAGAAAGATGATATAACACCCACAATGTTTCCATTATAGTTTATATATGTAAGAAAGATGATATAATACCCAGTATGTTACCACCATAGTATATATGTAAGAAAGATGATATAATACCCAGTATGTTACCATTATAGTTTATATATGTAAGAAAGATGATATAACACCCACAATGTTTCCATTATAGTTTATATATGTAAGAAAGATGATATAATACCCAGTATGTTACCACCATAGTATATATGTAAGAAAGATGATATAATACCCACTATGTTACCATTATAGTTTATATATGTAAGAAAGATGATATAACACCCACAATGTTTCCATTATAGTTTATATATGTAAGAAAGATGATATAATACCCAGTATGGTACCACCATAGTATATATGTAAGAAAGATGATATAATACCCACTATGTTACCATTATAGTTTATATATGTAAGAAAGATGATATAATACCCAGTATGTTACCACCGTAGTATATACGTAAGAAAGATGATATAATACCCACTATGTTACCATTATAGTTTATATATGTAAGAAAGATGATATAATACCCAGTATGTTACCATTATAGTTTATTTATGTAAGAAAGATGATATAATACCCAGTATGGTACCACCATAGTATATATGTAAGAAAGATGATATAATACCCACTATGTTACCATTATAGTTTATATATGTAAGAAAGATGATATAACACCCACAATGTTTCCATTATAGTTTATATATGTAAGAAAGATGATATAATACCCAGTATGTTACCATTATAGTTTATTTATGTAAGAAAGATGATATAATACCCAGTATGGTACCACCATAGTATATATGTAAGAAAGATGATATAATACCCACTATGTTACCATTATAGTTTATATATGTAAGAAAGATGATATAACACCCACAATGTTTCCATTATAGTTTATATATGTAAGAAAGATGATATAATACCCAGTATGTTACCATTATAGTTTATATATGTAAGAAAGATGATATAATACCCAGTATGGTACCACCATAGTATATATGTAAGAAAGATGATATAACACCCACAATGTTTCCATTATAGTTTATATATGTAAGAAAGATGATATAATACCCAGTATGTTGCCATTATAGTTTATATATGTAAGAAAGATGATATAATACCCACTATGTTTCCATTATAGTTTATATATGTAAGAAAGATGATATAATACCCACTATGGTACCACCATAGTATATATGTAAGAAAGATGATATAATACCCACTATGTTACCATTATAGTTTATATATGTAAGAAAGATGATATGATACCCACTATGTTACCACCATAGTATATATGTAAGAAAGATGATATAATACCCAGTATGTTACCATTATAGTTTATATATGTAAGAAAGATGATATAATACCCAGTATGTTACAATTATAGTGCATATGTAAGAAAGCTGATATAATACCAAGTATGGTACCACCATAGTGTATATGTAAGAAAGCTGATATAATACCAAGTATGGTACCACCATAGTGTATATGTAAGAAAGCTGATATAATACCAAGTATGGTACCACCATAGTATATATGTAAGAAAAATGATATAATGACCAGTATGGTACCACCATATAGATTTCATTAATATTTACTATTTTTGTTTTAGAAGTTGTGCTGAACTTCATTCAATGAGGTTTGTCAAAATAACCCTAAACTACTGGTTTCTGGAAAGGCCTAACTGTTGACCATCTTTGGCTGAATTGTTAAAGGATGGTACACTTTTTCTTGTGGCAGGTTTAAATTAACTCTTATCTTGAACTAAATATGCAGTTTTAATGTGTAACTGTAGTATAATAATGAAACAGTGTGTTTATAAGACAATACGTACATCTCAGTTCATAATAAAACAGTGTGTTTATAAGACAATACGTACATCTCAGTTCATAATAAAACAGTGTGTTTATAAGACAATACGTACATCTCAGTTCATAATAAAACAGTGTGTTTATAAGACAATACGTACATCTAAGTTCTTTTCTTGTAGCTTTTTCAGCAGGACATTATGATGCACAAAAGACAGTTAGATTCCTTGCAGGAGAAACTTCGGAGTAGTGCAACGTTTTTAGGTGAAGTGAAACAGGCTCTCTCTGAGGCAACAGAAAGGATTGAAGCTCTCTCTGAGGCTGTTAAGGTAGGAGATACTGAAATATTCCTTACTGTCTTAATTTACATGTACAGTTATTATAAATGCACTGAATGGAATATTTACTGATAAATTACACCTCTGAGGAGTGGGTTTTATTTAAATTGTGAGGTGATTTTGCAAATGTGTGTATATACTGATAATAAAGATGAGTAATGTGTGTGTTTAAATATGTTTTGATACATAGATTTTCCATACCGTTAATAATTCAGATATGTACTTATGATATATTTATTCTTACAGTATATACTTAGTGTTGTATGATATAGATGTTTTATGTTTTTAAAATCAGGCTGAATTGTCGAGTGTAGAAAATCTTGGAATGCTTGCACAAAAGTACAAGGATCTTCGAGAGCACTACAGCCAGTGGTATCAACAAACACTGGACAAACTGCTTTTGTGTAAGGACTACACTGGAAATAGAGCAACGATCCAGGCGAGGTTGGAAAAATTAGAGGTATATAACTATATATCCCTTTCAAACAGAACTGAGAGAGTTAGATATGTACATAAAACCCAATTATTCTGTCTATAGTAGTTTACAGAATGTTTTTAGGTGAAGAGAAGTTAGAAGTTTTATTACACATAAACTATCATATAATTAGCAAGAAACACTCTAACCTTGAGATTTTAATATGCTTTTAGAAGCCAAAGTGTTCACAGGTTAAAACATACTTAAACTTTTGCAGAATATTGAAAAGCAGCTCTCAGAGGGAGCAGAAACTGTGAACAGTCTTGGAGAACATACAAAAGAGCTAAGAGAACTAGTGTGTCCAAAGGACCGGGACATTATGGAACAAGAGCATATGGTTGTTGTCAGTAACCAGCAGCGACTAACTGCAGAGACAGATGAAGTCAGTCATCAGCTTCACGATCGACTTCAACAGTGGACCACTTATGAAGATCAGTTTGGTTGTCTGTTAGAAAGACTAGAGCTATTGGAAGCACAGGTTCAAGATTTTTCACTCAAAACCACTTTAGAAGAAAAGAAAGAACAATTATCAAGATATCAGGTACTCAGCTAACCAAATAACATTTTATACCTAGTAATACATGTTATGATAAATGATGCATGGGATGGTTACTCTTCAATAACCTTTGTTATTAAATTTAACTTCCTTTTAAATAATGAATGAAGTAATTTTGTGTTGATTGTATTTTTAACAATAATGTTTGTAACATTTTTGTTATTGTAGTGATATTTATAGCATGAAAAATGATACTTTGTTTTTATTTACTAACTTAAAATGTGGTTTTATGTTGACTGTGAAGTTTATATCACATTTGAGCATGACAGAGTTATTCTTTCCATATAGAGTGAGCTGCAATTTGAGTGTAATTTTTAACTGCATGTTTTAAATATGCAATGTTATTTGGATTATCAAACAGCTTGTTTCAAGAATGTATAGTGCCACATTTAGTGTTTTTAATTCATGCACTGCACCTTGGTGTCCTTTACATTTCCTAACAGGCCTTGATCAATGATATAGAGGCTGAGGAAAGAACTTGGCCCATCCTTAGCAGTCTTGCTGTCATCCTGGACCAAGTAAGCAACTAATATCTGATGAATGAAAGACAAGTGATATGGGATTCTGATATACCTTTAAATAGTTTTAGTCTGAATGTTTTGACAAACACTTGTAACCTTACTGATTGATTAGCATTTTGTCTTAATATCATTAAATGGAGTGTTTACATTAAAAAATATATATTCTTTATTTTTAAGAAGAACTACATTTTGCTAAGTGTTTCTAACATCACCAGGTGGATACATTTGAGTAATAAGCAGTAAAGCTACACACTATATTATCAACAGTGATATACACACTATATTATCAACAGTGATATACACACTCTGTATTATCAACAGTGATATACACACTCTGTATTATCAACAGTGATATACACACTGTATTATCAACAGTGATATACACACTATATTATCAACAGTGATATACACACTATATTATCAACAGTGATATACACTATATTATCAACAGTGATATACACACTATATTATCAACAGTGATATACACACTATATTATCAACAGTGATATACACACTATATTATCAACAGTGATATACACACTATTATCAACAGTGATATACACACTATATTATCAACAGTGATATACACACTATATTATCAACAGTGATATACACACTATATTATCAACAGTGATATACACTATATTATCAACAGTGATATACTACATGGTTATACAACAAAATAAAAACAGTTATTAATTTTATTTTATACTTGAATCATGTTTACTTTGTTTTCTTATAAAGAGAGCTTCTGTAATTTTTCTTCAATTCATAATATTTTTCTGTCAGTTTTTAACGTTCAGTACACAAAAGAGTTTTATTTTGGCTTGTGTGTTCAACCAGGGAAAGTCCTTTTAAATGTTCTGTTAGTCCTGTAAACACTTGATAACTGGTTTCATCAGTGATCACAGTCTTTAGATGCAACTTGTCTACAGATTTGTACTGGTTTCATCAGTGATCACAGTCTTTAGATGCAACTTGTCTACAGATTTGTACTGGTTTCATCAGTGATCACAGTCTTTAGATGCAACTTGTCTACAGATTTGTACAATACAATTTGGGCAAGATTTTGTTATGGTAGGAAGGAAGATTTCATATCTAAATCAGTATTACATCATTTAATTCTTTTTGAATGATTTGTGAAATTCTAGGAATATACAGTATAAAACAAAATTGTTTGGATGGCACGTGAGAGATGGTGTAAGACAGTGAAACATTGTTTGGATGGCATGTGACAATCAGGGTATAAAACAATAAAAATTGTTTGGATGGCATGTGACAATCAGGGTATAAAACATTAAAAATCATTTAGATGGCATCAGAAAGTCTTGCTATAAAACAATAAAAATTGTTTGGATGGCATGTGAAAGTCATGATATAAAAGAATAAAAAACAACTTCTTCTTGAGTTTCTTCAAGAAAGTTACAATAATCATTGATCGACCATGTTCGTTCATGTGCAGTTTAAAATTGGAAAAATAAAACCCTTAAAAATTATGAAGACATTGTTTTACCAAAATCAAATAAGAGAATTCTTTTGCTTTCATAAGTCATTGTAGTTACCTCAGTTGCACGGTCACTAATTTAAATAATTTGTAAGATTATATAATGATTTTATTCTCAAGTAATAATTGAACTTTGTTATTCTAAAAAGTCACCAAAAACCTCATTAAAAAATAAATAACTCGTACAAAGATTTACAATTCATAGTTGGAATAGAAAATAATTAAATGGTAAAATAATAAATGTGTTAGTTATTAACATAAACCTTTCAAGCTTCAGCATTAACATTTATAGAAGAAGCACACAAAGTGTAATTTACATAAACTGGTTTTCTAATCGTGCAGTCTATCAGACGTTAGGCACACTGGAAAGTCTCCTAAATGTAGCATACATTGTATGTACCACAGAACACATTGATAAAAACGTTATACACCAAACTGAATGTCTCAATAACATTAACAAGTTCTCTACTAAAATAGTTATAGAACTGTTAATAAATTTTAAAAATGATGGACAATAGATGTAACATACAAATAAATTGAAACAGTCCATGGAATAAATAAAACCTAATTACGTGCATTATCTTATATGTAGAAAATATTAGCATACTTTTATAAGAAACTTGGGAAAGACTATCATGTACGTATCATATAATGTTACGACTAAGTGATTTTTCACCCATGGAATGGTAGTTAAACACATGTTAAGAAAATTACATAAGAAACCAACCCAGGAAACATTTAAAAATAAAGTATAACAATTGCCTATAAGTGAAACAAGGCATAACTTTAAGATGAGGTTAAAGAACTCCAGAAACCCCTTTCCAAGTCCATAAACTTATGAATAAGCAGTTCCTCTGAACAGAATGTCACAGTGCTAAAATATGAATCTGGCAATACCTGAAGTAGGATCAGAGAGACCTTGTTAATAAAATCAAACAGTCCCACAAGTAGCCAAGTACATCTCTGTTCACGTCTTTGATCAGTATTCCTCCACACATTCCTAGTCTTACACAAATATATCTTACAACATTTTCACATTTATTTACATTTTGTTTGTTTTGCTGTTCAGCTAAAGATAAGTAATGTATCAATTTGAGCACATCCATATGCACGTGCATATGTAACCACTATCAATATTAAAATTGAATTAACTTGTTGAATCTTTAAGTTAATGTTAAATCTTTCTGTACCGTTAACACTTGTGTACATGGAAGTGATTGCATTAGTGATCAAAATGTTGTACCTGTTTTTAAGATATTCTTCCATACTGTAACTTACAATAAAATGATACTTATAATCAGTAAATAAACTCAAAACAAAACTGTTAAACTTTTGTTACATTTCTTTATGATCACCAGATGGCATAAATATACAGCATACCAAATAATTAATAAAACTACTTTATGATCACCAGATGGCATAAATATACAGCATACCAAATAATTAATAAAACTACTTTTTTACATTCTATAGTTTCTGTTTATAAAATCCTAACTTGGGTATTTGCCCCTTGTGTTACTAAAGCTTCTTCTTGTGACATAAACTCTGTATTTTTCATCACAAAACTCAAAGATTCTGACAGTCACTGTAAGATATGTATTCACATGAGTGTCTGTTAAAGAAACAATTCACTGTGCTCTGAGATGTTTTCAGAATCACTTCACTCAGAGATCTATTTTAGATTATTTTACTTTCTGCTTCTTATACAAATGTTCTATTACAGATTGTTCATATTGACTTGAAAAATCTTCTTTCACATGTTTTAATTTGTTATTTACACTTTACTGTATTCTGTTGTGTAGGTGACATTTTAAAGACTTTAAGAAAAACTAATTCTATTGATGGATTTCATTCACATTTGATTCCATTTCATTCTAATGTCATGTTTACAGTTGAAAATGAAGTCAATGGAAAGGTTTTAAAGGAATGTTTTGTATTCCATATCATTGTTTTTCACAAAGGAATGTTTTGTATTCCATATCATTGTTTTTCACAAAGGAATGTTTTGTATTCCATATCATTGTTTTTCACAAAGGAATGCTTTGTATTCCATATCATTGTTTTTCACAAAGGAATGTGTTTGTAAGATTATATTCATTGGAATTTTTTCACTATCCTATACAAAAACAGTGGTTATAAAGAGATGTGTTAGAAACATTTGTTCTTCCCAGTGAGACTTTTTAACAGAGATAAAAGCATTAAAATCACATTTTTACTTGCAAACTAAAGGTATACTCTTACAGTTAAACATTTGATGTTATCATGGCTAAAAAATAATTACAACCAACAACATATTTATTTTTATGTCATATATCACATAGGCTTCCCAGATGACATTAAAAAAAATTAAAGAATACAATATTGACTTACACGTGAAACTTTCCTTCCTACCATCAAAACAAAATTGTATGGCACACATTTGTTGTAAAGACTGTGGCAATACTTACATTGGAGACAGTGTAGTATCACTGCTGATAATTCAAGATGTAATAGTTTTTTGTTGCAATGGAGAGTTAATGAACTGCAATTGCCTTTTGAAGGAGATAAAACTTCAGTTTCTGTATAAAAGTCAGAACATTGTACAGCTGAAGTTGTAGTCCATGAAAGCTCTCAAACCTATATAATAGTCTAATGTTATTCACATGACAATACAACTATATTATTTATTTTATTCAGTTTTGTATAATAAGTACTTCCTTTAAGTTAATGACAAAAAGCATTTATAACTAACATAAGTTAAATGTATTTTGATTTGTGGTTAACAACTACTGAAAATCTATTGCATTCATAGGATCATTTTTATTGTCTTTATATTCATTACAATTTGAAAATAAGAAATTCGTTTGTTTAAAACTTCTATTTATATAAATAATATTCAATTGTGCATCTTCATATATGTTGTCTGTAAATATAGTAAAATATTAAACTCAACACTAATTTTAATTTATTTCAATGTTAACAGGAAATTATAATTATTTAAAAGCCAGTCTTTTGAAATAAATATTACATAAATTGTTAGCACATTACTGGTTTACATGTTTCACCTCTGATTTGAAGGCTCTGCTTACTGAGATGAAAGATAGAGAAGCGTGAAGTTGACTCTTTGAGTGATAGCACCCAAGAACTGATAGAAGCTAGTGGTGAGATGAGGCTATCAATGGGAGTTTCTCAAATTACATCCGCTACCAATCACTGCTCTTAACCTGCAAGGTTAGGAAACTATAGTTTATTCATAACTGTGATAGTCAAGTTATAGAAGCGTATGATGAAAAGTCCACCAGATAGATTTTACTGAAAGTATAATAAACATGTTTAAAGATTTGCACTCTTCTGAAGAGTTATTTTAGTGTCAATGTATCTACCCTTGCCACTTTAAGAGAAGTGTGTATTTACTCTGGTATCTGAAGTGTCAACATATAAATGTGTAGTTTAGTGTCTGGAAAAGATAATGTAAACATATAGATATGTGTTTAGTGCAGTCTCTGGAAAAGGTAATGTAAACATATCAAAATATTTGTTTACTCTGGTGTATGGAAAAAGGGAATAAAAGCACATAAATATCCATTTCCTGTGATGTCTTAGAAAGGAAATATAAATATATATTTAATGTGGTATCTCAAGGGTAAACATATCAATATGTCTTTTCTCTGATTTCAGAAAAGGAAATATAAATATATATTTAATGTGGTATCTCAAGGGTAAACATATCAATATGTCTTTTCTCTGATTTCAGAAAAAGGAATTATAAATATATAAAGATCTATTAACTGTAATGTTTGGAAAAGGGAATGTATGCATATAAATATTTATTTACTGTATTTTCTGGAAAATGGAATGAGAACAAAATAATGTCTTTTAACTATAGTCTCTATAAAATATAATGTAAACAGACAAATACCTATTTACATTGGTGACTATCACTATAGTCTCTATAAAATATAATGTAAACAGACAAATATCTGTTTACTTTGGTGACTATCACTATAGTCTCTATAAAATATAATGTAAACAGACAAATACCTGTTTACTTTGGTGACTGTCACTGTAGTCTCTATAAAATATAATGTAAACAGACAAATACCTGTTTACTTTGGTGACTATCACTATAGTCTCTATAAAATATAATGTAAACAGACAAATACCTATTAACTTTAGTGACTATCACTATAGTCTCTATAAAATATAATGTAAACAGACAAATATCTGTTTACTTTGGTGACTATCACTATAGTCTCTATAAAATATAATGTAAACAGACAAATATCTGTTTACTTTGGTGACTATCACTATAGTCTATAAAATATAATGTAAACAGACAAATATCTTATTACTTTGGTGACTATGACTATAGTCTCTATAAAATATAATGTAAACAGACAAATATCTGTTTACTTTGGTGACTATTACTATAGTCAATAAAATGTAATGTGAACAGACATACCTATATACTTTGGTGACTATGACTATAGTCTCTATAAAATATAATGTAAACAGACAAATATCTGTTTACTTTGGTGACTATCACTATAGTCTCTATAAAATATAATGTAAACAGACAAATATCTGTTTACTTTGGTGACTATCACAATAGTCTCTATAAAATATAATGTAAACAGACAAATATCTGTTTACTTTGGTAACTATGACTATGGTCTCTATAAAATATAATGTGAAAGACAAATATCTGTTTACTTTGGTGACTCACAATAGTCTCTATAAAATATAATGTAAACAGACGAATATCTGTTTACTTTGGTGACTCACAATAGTCTCTATAAAATATAATGTAAACAGACAAATATCTGTTTACTTTGGTGACTATCACAATAGTCTCTATATAATATAATGTAAACAGACAAATATCTGTTTACTTTGGTGACTATTACTATAGTCTCTATAAAATATAATGTAAACAGACAAATATCTGTTTACTTTGATGACTGTCACTGTAGTCTATAAAATATAATGTAAACAGACAAATATCTGTTTACTTTGGTAACTATGACTATAGTCTCTATAAAATATAATGTGAAAGACAAATATCTGTTTACTTTGGTGACTATCACAATAGTCTCTATAAAATATAATGTAAACAGACAAATATCTGTTTACTTTGGTGACTCACAATAGTCTCTATAAAATATAATGTAAACAGACAAATATCTGTTTACTTTGGTGACTATGACTATAGTCTCTATAAAATATAATGTAAACAGACAAATATCTGTTTACTTTGGTGACTATCACAATAGTCTCTATAAAATATAACGTGAAAGACAAATATCTGTTTACTTTGGTGATTAGAAAAGGGTATATAAGCACAAGCTTACTTACTTTAGTAACAAGAGAAGGGAATGTAAACAAATAAATATTCATTTATCTTGATCTCTCAAAAAAGGGAATACAAACATAGCTGTTGTTTTATATATATACATGTTTTATTTTTAATTATCTGGTTAAAGGAAGTGGAGGGTTGCGTTTTGCTGACTTCTATGTTAAGTGAGTGTATTATCGTTTATGTAGATGTAGAGGTATATAATTATTTTTGTCATTTGTGGTTCACATAATGTTATTTCATTATTATTACACTTTACCATGTGTCTTATTGACCATTTCAGTTATTACAGAAAGGGTGGTGTTACAGATTTTTTCGTGTTCTATGTTCTTAAAGTCTACCTTTTATTGTCATTTTCTTTATACATCCTATTAGAAATCCACATTTCTCTGCATTAGGTAGTTACCAGTCTTTGTAATTGAGGCTTACTGTTTCTGAAATTATGCCATTTACCTAGTCTTAGCATGTTTTGGAGAGACATTTAACATAGAAATATATAGCTGCTGTTCTGTAATTTCCTTACTTCTTATTCATAGTAGTTTTTGTCAAGTGTTCAGGGTATCCATTGTGATGAGCAGTAATGCTTTCTTCATTTGTTTTATTGTTACTTTGTTACAAATATATGATGTTCATTGTGCAGTGGTATTTATCAGTATCTGTGGGCTCCCTGTAAGCTTCTCTGGTGAGTGAGTTATGTGTCTTAGTACCTGTGACATCTGGGAGTTTGTTAACTTCTTTACTAGTAAGTTGCTCTAAGAGATTCATGTTTGTTTAATTTATGACAGTAATTATTTTGCTTTAGGAACTGGTGCGGAAGTGTGAACAGCATGTGGAAGATCATATCAATTTTCAGGAGAAACACGATGAGTGTTCTAAGTGGATTATGGAAGCACAAGACAAGTATGCTGAGGTTACTGCTTTACCTAGTGGAAACCGAGCAGCTTTACAAGTCAAGTATGGTAGAAATAAGGCAAGTTAAATGTTTATATGTATGTACTTAAAATGACTAGATACTGCAGTAAGTATTAGAATAGTATTAACAAGTTATTTAGATATCTGAATGTATTATCCAGTGTTTGTAAGCTGTATAGATATTCAGATATATTATCCTGTGTTTGTAAGCTGTATAGATATTCAGATATATTATCCTGTGTTTGTAAGCTATATAGATATTCAGGTATATTATCCTGTGTTTGTAAGCTATATAGATATTCAGGTATATTATCCTGTGTTTGTAAGCTATATAGATATTCAGGTATATTATCCTGTGTTTGTAAGCTATATAGATATTCAGATATATTATCTTGTGTTTGTAAGCTATATAGATATTCAGGTATATTATCCTGTGTTTGTAAGCTATATAGATATTCAGGTATCCCATTGTATTTTTCAGGTTTTATGGAGCTGGGTTTTTTATAGTAGGTGTCTGTAACCTGTTGTCAATAAATTTCAGTTATAAATAGACAATACAGAATCCACTGGGTTTGAAATAATATATACTCCAAACAACTTAAATGTATTTACAAAAAAAAAGCTTTAAATAATTATATCTTTTTTCCATCAAAGTCCATGGAGTAGGGTTCACTTACTTTAGAACATCTTTTCACAAGACAGATTTGTTTCCTCTACTCTGTCATTATAAGACAGTCAGTGATAAATTCACTTATGTTATCCAATTACTTTAGAACCTAATTGACACGAAATGTTCTTATTTTCTACTTTGTTATTGTAATACAAGCTGTGATTATTACACTTTAAAAGTCGACACTATACACCCTTAATGGTGAAACTCACAAATGCAGTCTAGGTTCGTTCGAATATATCTCCTACTAACTTTTTATTACTTTCACTAATTTCCTTTTCTTGCATTTCTTTGGTTACCTACATATATTACTCCACTGAGGACTAGAACCTTCTACAAACAGTGAGAAGTGATATAAAACTACTCAATGAGAGAAGTTCAGAAGGTTTGAGTATCATAAAGTAAATTCATGACAGTTGAACTACACAATAAGTTATTTGCAAATAGTTGTGTAATCATTTGTATAACTTCTCAAAATAACTTGCCTTAATGCTCATACAGTATAAACTAAATAATACCTTGTATTAAACTGAACAGTTGTGTATATCTAACAATATCTCATAATATACATTACCTAGAAAATATATATAGATATAGAGATTCTTTTAATATCCATTATCCACAAATTTAGTTACTACTGATGAATTATATTTAAAAAAAAAAGATTAGGTGGAGATCGTCTCGCCTCAGCTGTAATGTTTGAGTTTCACAGCCACTGAATAGACGTAATCTTAACTATAATATTTGACTTCCTACTTTAAATGCTGGTGTAAAAATTGTAGTTCTTGTTCTCTGTTTTCTTATGAGTTTGTTTTTCTTACCAACCCATAGGAGTTGATTCAGATGAAGAACACAGGGCTTAATCTAGTCAACAGTACAGTGCAGCTTGGAGAACAGCTACAAGTGGGAACATCACCTGAAGGGTGGGAAACCACACAAACCATGTTACTGAACCTGCAGACTGTGTTTGACACCATTTTTGATGGTTCTACTAAACTTGACCGCTCACTTCAGTCCACCATGTTTTTGTGGTCTGAATATGAAGATGAAGTGCAGGGTCTACAACAGTGGATAAAAAACACTTCACAACAGTTAGAGGGCTCTCTGAAGCTTGTGACAACCTTGAATGAAAAGAAAAGACAGCTGCAAACATATAGAGTAAGTTGAAGTGTAAACTTATGTGTTCTTACCTTATATGGTCATGATAAAATAGTTTTAATATTGTTAATTGTTGTTATAAAAGGGTTTTCGTAGTATTTAGAGTTGTAATAAAAGATTCCTGATACTGTTTATTGCTGTAATAAAATAGTTTTAATATTATTTACTGCTATGATAAAGGATTTATAGTTTTGTTTACTGCTGTGATAAAATATTTCTAGTATTGTTTACTGCTGTAATAAGAGTTACAGTATTATTTGCTGCCAAAATAAAACATTTCTGGTATTCTTTACTGCTGTAATAAGAGTTCTGGTATTTTTTGATGAGGAGAAAATCATTGAAATCAAAATGTATCTCTGAACTGTGGCATGAGTACTATCAATAAACTGAAAAGACCAACAAAATCTCGAAAACATTTATTCTTACCAGTGAAGGACTGCCTCATACACACTACACCGATACTGCACTCACAAACCCGATTGTTCACAACAATCCATAATGCCGACCTATGAATCATTTAACTGGAACTTTGGTAAATATATAGCATGGGCATCTTCTAAATATGTAACATCAGCTGAAGCCTTTTTCAAAGACACTTTTAATTTTAAATATTTTCTTAAACAACTAAATCATAAAGCCTCAATGGCCAGTTTTGATGTAATCTCCCACTTCACAGAGGTCCTAACCACTGAAGCTTGTAAGATAGTTTGAGAACTTTATATCCAAGACCCCAACCCATTGATACACATCTTCAGTAGCCAATTAGCAACCCTCATAGAATTCACTACCACAAAAATTAACTTTATGTTTAATAACCAAAACTAGTTACAAATAAATGGCCTAAGTATAGGGAATTGCATGTAACTAGTTCTAGCCAACATTTTTATGACACAGATTGAATCTCAAGTGATCAGTTCAACCTTACACCCACTACTATACTGGTACAGGTATGTTGATGATACAATTACTGGATTCACATCTACAGAACACACTTAGTTTTTCAGTCACATTAACTCGATACACCCTAACATTAAGTTCACCTGTGAACATGAAAAAACTAACCAAATAGCATTTCTCAACCTCAAGATCACTAGAACTGATACACAATTCAACACAGAAATCCACAGAAAGAAATCACCCATACTGGATTATACAGTTCCTGGGACTCGGCATACAAAACAATACAAAAACCCAACATTATTAAGAAACCAAATAATCACAACCACAAAACTAGGCTCACCCGATAAAATTAATGATGAAATCAACAAATAAAACAACACTTCATCAACACCAACAAATTTCCTCAAAAAACTGTGGAAAAAATTATTGTACACAGCCAGACCAACAACAAACAAACTGTAATAAATCTCAAGATACTACAAACTACAAAACCTTACACTGCTGCATACCATATGCATTCCCAACATCAGCAGAAAAATAACCAACATTTGGAAAAACTTAAAACACAACATTCCAGTAAACACAGTTATTCACAAAGCTTTTGTGCTTGTAATAAGAACTCTACTCTTCTTTAATGGTGTAATAAGAACTCTACTCTTCTATTCACAAAGCTTTTCTGCTTGTAATAAGAACTCTACTCTTCTATTCACAAAGCTTTTCTGCTTGTAATAAGAACTCTACTCTTCTTTAATGGTGTGATAAGAAATTTTTAATATTGTTTACTGCTGTAATAAGAGTTTTAATATTATATATGTAAAAATAGCTGGTTTCAGTATAGAAAGAGCTAGTAGAGGGGCAAACAACGTTTTTACCTTCTTTAGTCATCATCAACAAAGAAAGGGTTACTGACCTGTAACTCACCACATGTTCGAAGGCGGTTGTGTAATTGAGTGTAGGAATGTGAGGGCATGCTTAGATGTTGGATTATATTTATTAATATAGGTATAAAGGTGTTCCTTTGTATTGGTTTATTTTGGACTTGAGTTGTTGTATAAGTAAGGCTTCTTTAATTTTGCATTTGTTTATGTTTGTTTCTTTATTTAGTATTTTGGTGTTTTCTATGGTTATGTTGTGTTTGTCTGATTTGAAGTGTTTGAAAACGTGTGAAGGTGACTTTTTTAGTTCTTCGAATCTAGTTTCCATTTTTCTACTTGTTTCTTCAATATAGAAGTCGTGGCAGTTATCACATTGTATTTTATAAATAATGTTGGTGTGGTGTTTGTCAGTGTAGTTTTACATAGTATAGACCTTAGTTTTGTGCCTGGTTTTTGAATAAATTTTGTATTAACTGAAACGTCAAATTTTGTTACTAGTTTTTGCCAAATGTTGTTTATTTTTCTGCTGATGTTGGGAACATATGGTATGCAGCAGTGTAAGGTTTTGTTATTTGTTGTATCTCGAGATTTATTACAGTTTGTTTGTTGTTGGTCTGGCTTTCTTCGGTCATCGTCAGGTTCACAAAGAAAGGAAGAAGTAACTGACTGGAAGCTGACCACATGTTTGAAAGGGGTTATGTAACTGAGTGTCGAAATGTAGAGGGCGATGCTTAGATGTTTGAATATATAATTTTATATTATTTATTTTATTATTATTATTTATTATGTTATTTTTAATATAGGTATAAAGATGTTCCTTTGTATTGGTTTATTTTGGGCTTGAGTTGTTGTATAAGTAAGACTTTTTTTAATTTTGCATTTGTTTATGTTTGTTTCTTTATTTAATATTTGGATGTTTTCTGTGGTTATGTTGTGTTTATTTGACTTGCATTGTTGGAAAACATATGAAGGTGACTTTTTGTATTCTTTGAATCTGGTTTCCATTTTTCTACTTCTTTCTCCAATATAGAAGTCGTGGCAGTTATCACAGTGTATTTTATAAATAATGTTGGTGTGGTGTTTGTCAGTGTAGTTTTCACATAGTACAGACTTTAGTTTTGTGCCTGGTTTTTGAATAAATTTGGTATTAACTGGAATGTCATATTTTGTTACCAGTTTTTGCCAAACATTGGTTATTTTTCTGCTGATGTCAGGAATATATGGTATGCAGCAGTATACCATTAAACCAGAGATTTACAGACTTGTACAATGAAACACAAACCAAATCAACACTAGGAACAACAGGGACAAAAAGATCTGCCACAACAAAAAAACTAGAGAAACTGAGATGTAAACATTTCTAGTTCTGTTTACTGTTGTAATAAAATATTTCTAATATTATTTATTGGTGTAATAAGAGTTCTAGTGTTGTTTACTGTTGTAATAAAATATTTCTAATATTATTTACTGGTGTAATAAGAGTTCTAGTGTTGTTTACTGTTGTAATAAAATATTTCTAATATTATTTACTGGTGTAATAAGAGTTCTAGTGTTGTTTACTGTTGTAATAAAATATTTCTAATATTATTTACTGGTGTAATAAGAGTTCTAGTTTTGTTTACTGTTGTAATAAAATATTTCTAATATTATTTACTGGTGTAATAAGAGTTCTAGTGATGTTTACTGTTGTAATAAAATATTTCTAATATTATTTTTTTATTATTATTTACTGGTGTAATAAGAGTTCTAGTGTTGTTTACTGTTGTAATAAAATATTTCTAATATTATTTACTGGTGTAATAAGAGTTCTAGTGTTGTTTACTGTTGTAATAAAATGTTTCTAATATTATTTACTGGTGTAATAAGAGTTCTAGTTTTGTTTACTGTTGTAATAAAATATTTCTAATATTATTTACTGGTGTAATAAGAGTTCTAGTGCTGTTTACTGTTGTAATAAAATATTTCTAATATTATTTACTGGTTTAATAAGAGTTCTAGTGTTGTTTACTGTTGTAATAAAATATTTCTAATATTATTTTCTGGTGTAATAAGAGTTCTAGTGTTGTTTACTGTTGTAATAAAATATTTCTGATATTATTTACTGGTGTAATAAGAGTTTTAGTATTGTTTACTGTTGTAATAAAATATTTCTAATATTATTTACTGGTGTAATAAGAGTTCTAGTGTTGTTTACTGTTGTAATAAAATATTTCTGATATTATTTACTGGTGTAATAAGAGTTCTAGTATTGTTTACTCTTGTAATAAAATATTTCTAATATTATTTACTGGTGTAATAAAAGTTCTAGTATTGTTTACTGTTGTAATAAAATATTTCTAATATTATTTACTGGTGTAATAAGAGTTCTAGTGTTGTTTACTGTTGTAATAAAATATTTCTGATATTATTTACTGGTGTAATAAGAGTTCTAGTATTGTTTACTGTTGTAATAAAATATTTCTAATATTATTTACTGGTGTAATAAGAGTTCTAGTGCTGTTTACTGTTGTAATAAAATATTTCTAATATTATTTACTGGTGTAATAAGAGTTCTAGTTTTGTTTACTGTTGTAATAAAATATTTCTAATATTATCTACTGGTGTAATAAAAGTTCTAGTGCTGTTTACTGTTGTAATAAAATATTTCTAATATTATTTACTGGTGTAATAAAAGTTCTAGTATTGTTTATTGTATTAAAATATTTTTTAATAATGTTTGCTGCTGTGATAAAAGATTGTTAATACTATTTGTTTCTGTGATGTGTGCTTAGAAAGCTGTTGAATCTTTTTGGCAGGGTTTACAACTAGATATTAACAGCCATCAGCAGAGTGTTGAAGATCTTCAAATTAAGGCTGAAGCACTTCCTGATCGAGATGAGGGCGTGGATGAGATTTTGAATTCTATCGTCACTTCTCATTCTCAGCTTAAGGAAAGGGTTCAGGTGAGATGTTAATTGGACAATATTAAAGTTATTTTTTTCATATTACTTCTCACTTTTGATTAAGGAAAGCTAATACTTGAACAGACTTTTACCACTTTCCAGTACAAACAGAAGGAAAAGATTTGTTATTAATTAGCTTAAAGTAAAGGGTTAAAAACAGTCTTTTATGACATTTACTAAAGTTGTATGTGGTAGTGATGTATTATATCAGTTAAGAGTGAAAGTAGTGATGTGTTGTATATCAAATAATAGTGAAAGTAGGGATGTATTGTGTATCAGATAATAGTGAAAGTAGTGATGTGTTGTATATCAGATAATAGTGAAAGTAGTGATGTGTTGTATATCAGATAATAGTGAAAGTCGTGATGTGTTGTATATCAGATAATAGTGAAAGTAGTGATGTGTTGTATATCAGATAATAGTGAAAGTAGTGATGTGTTGTATATCAGATAATAGTGAAAGTAGTGATGTGTTGTATATCAGATAATAGTGAAATGTAGTGATGTGTTGTATATCAGATAATAGTGAAAGTGAGTGATGTGTTGTATATCAGATAATAGGCAGATAATAGTGAAAGAAAAAGTAGTGATGTATTGTGTATCAGATAATAGTGAAAGTAGTGATGTGATTTGTATATCAGATAACAGTGAAAGTCGTGATGTGTTGTATATCAGATAATAGTGAAAAGTGATGTGTTTGTATATCGTGATGTGTTGTATATCAGATAATAGTGAAAGTAGTGATGTGTTGTATATATCAGATAATAGTGAAAGTCATGATGTGTTGTATAATCAGATAAACAGTGAAAGTAGTGATGTGTTTGTATATATCGTGATAATAGTGAAAGCGTGATGTGTTGTATATCAGATAATAGTGAAAGTAGTGATGTGTTGTATATCAAATAATAGTGAAAGTAGGGATGTATTGTGTAATCAGATAATAGTGAAAGTAGTGATGCGTTGTATATCAGATAATAGTAGAAAGCAGTGATGTGTTGTATATCAGATAACAGTGAAAGTAGTGATGTGTTGTATAATCAGATAACAGTAAAAGTGCGGATGTGATATGTATGTATATCAGATAATAGTGAAAAGTAGTGATGCGTTGTATATCAGATAACAGTGAAAGTAGTGATGTGCTTGTATATCAGATAACAGTGAAAGAATGCGTGATGCGTTTGTATATCAGATAACAGCGAAAGCAACGTAGTGATGTATTGTGTATCAGATAACAGTGAAAGCGTGATGTGTTGTATATCAGATAATAGTGAAAGTCGTGATGTGTTGTATATCAGATAATAGTGAAAGTAGTGATGTGTTGTATATCAGATAATAGTGAAAGTCATGATGTGTTGTATATCAGATAATAGTGAAAGTAGTGATGTGTTGTATATCAGATAATAGTGAAAGTCGTGATGTGTTGTATATCAGATAATAGTGAAAGTCGTGATGTGTTGTATATCAGATAATAGTGAAAGTAGTGATGTATTGTGTATCATATAATAGTGAAAGTAGTGATGTGTTGTATAACAGATACTAGTGAACGTAGTGATATTTTGTGTATCAGATAATAGTGAATTGTTGTATATTAGATAACAGTGAAAGTAGTAATGTGTTGTGTATCAGATAGTAGTGAAAGTAGTGATGTGTTGTGTATCAACTATTAGTGAAAGTAGTGGTTATGTAATTAAATTTTAATATGGCTGTTTTCTAGATTTGCACCAGTAAATATGAAGACATTGTTGCTAAACATGAACAGCTCAGTAAGATGATTGGAGAAGTTGAAACATGGCTGCAGAACACTCAGTCTTTGATAAGTTCTTGTGGAGAAACTTCACTAGACAGAATCTCTCTGCAGAGTTCTCTGGACCGCTTAAAGGTTAGCCATCTTTCATAAGTATTATATAGTGTTAAAAGAACAGTTTAATCAGACCAAGAACTATCTGAATTTTAAGTAATATTTTCTGGATGAGTCTGTCAAGCCTAATTTAAAGATAATTGTTTGTGCTTCTCAGGGTATTCAAGCTGGTTTTGAAGAAGAGGAACCAAAGTTAAAAGCTGCTGAGGAACAACTTGGTTTAGTGTTGGTTGACACTCTAGAACCAGGACCTGGTGAGTTAGACTCCTTAAAGGAACAGTGGAAAACAACCCAAGATATGTGTAAGACAACTACAGAATTTCTGCTCAGCCTCCTTGGGCAGTGGAAGGACTATGAAGAACAACTTGATGAAGTTCAGTCATGGATTCGTGATAATGAATCATCTCTAAGCACCCTTTCTTTGTGTGCTTCTTTATCTGATAAAGAGAGCAGCTTGAAAAGCTTAAGGTAAGGTTTTAAAATATAAGCAAGTAACTTATTACTGATATTTAATTTCAAGCAAAGCCAAGTTTACGTCTTCTTCTGATCCAAGCAGGAAAGAAAAATTTCAAGAAGTTTCAACTAGTCACATTTCCTAACTGTACAGTTACAATGGCCTGTAGCATAGTTTCTACTTCATATGTTTGTGTTACATTATGTAGAATTTCTGTATCACTATTTTCATGAAATGTATTCAGAACAAAATTTAATTAATAAAATTAAAAGAAGTTTCCTTTTCCTAGAAATCTGTTACTTACTTTCGTTGTTAATATATTTTATATCAACTTTTCAGCCAGTTTATGTAAATAATTTACAATCTTTGGAAATGATATAAATAATGATTTACCTTTTATTTAAGTGTTACAGTAAAATAAAATAATTTGTTAGTATGACTTTGTTCAAGTACCATTGTGACATGTTTCTCAGGGCAAGCAAGGGGAGATTAGGGCAAAAGAGTTAGAGGTAGATGCTCTCACAGACAAGATCCAACAGCTATATCAAGGATCCGGTGCAAGACGTGTCAGTCAACTCAGCGAGCTTGGTATTCGTTACCAGCAACTCATCTCTCTCATTAAGGTGGCTGTCTCTTGTGTTTGATTTCTAACTTTTGTTTACTCTAACACAATGTATTGCTTCAGTTATTTACTCCTGGGCAAGATAATCTACATTCTTCTCAGTAACTTACCTCCTACATATATTTTTACAGTTAGCTTTTCTATTGTAAAGTTCATAATTTCAAAAGTTATTCCAATACTTGGAAGATGAACTGGTAAAGGTGATTTTAAAACAAACACGATGATGAGATGACGACTATGATATTTTGCTAATTAGGACTTTCTGAAATCAATGACAAACATACAAGAATACTTTTGTAAATGTCTACTAGCAGGTTATTTCTAACAGCAAAGGTAATATTTATTGACACTAAAATGACAAATAAAAAGGTTTATTGGAAGATCATAAAAGTATATTAAGAAACATGGTGAGCTGCTGAAAACTTCTAAAGGTAGAAATACAACACTCATTGAAACTAGTACAAGTTTGACATACAACAACTGTCATAAAATATTCACTGAAACTGTAGTGCAAGTTTGACATACAACAACTGTCATAAAATATTCACTGAAACTGTAGTGCAAGTTTGACATACAACAACTGTCATAAAATATTCACTGAAACTGTAGTGCAAGTTTGACATACAGCAACTGTCATAAAATATTCACTGAAACTATAATGTAATTGTATGACATACAACAACTGTCATAAAATATTCACTGAAATTGTAGTGCAAGTTTGACATACAGCAACTGCCATAAAATATTCACTGTAACTATAATGTAATTGTATGACATACAACAACTGTCCTAAAACATTCACTGAAACTCTACTGGAAGTTTGACATGTAGCAACTGTTATAAAATATTCACTGAAACGGTTGTGGAAGCTGGACAACAGTTATTAGTATTGAAGTCTTGTAAAAGACTCGTCACATGTATCTGTTGAATTTTAGTATTATGGATTGTCTCCCAGTCTGTATTATGGATTGTCTCCCAGTCTGTATTATGGATTGTCTCCCAGTCTGTATTATGGATTGTCTCCCAGTCTGTATTATGGATCGTCTCCCAGTCTGTATTATGGATCGTCTCCCAGTCTGTATTATGGATTGTCTCCCAGTCTGTTGATCACACAAATATATTGTGTTTTGACCGACCATAACATTAATCATGGAAAGGCATGCATAACACTGTATGACTATAATCCTAAAAGTAGAGAAACTGCCAATAGAAGATTCATATGCATTGTTTGTAATTTCCTATGTTTGAGTGGCTGTCGATGACTGTTGACATCATTTTGTGGACTGATGAAATTGGCTTTTTTTTTCATGTAGTTATTTAAATGCCTGCAACTTTACCAACTGGGGGAAAAATAAATCTTTGTTTAGCTTCTGTTGTAAAATAAGGTTTCAGCATGTAACTGTTTCACAAACCCACTCACAGTTAAGCCTTATTGTTTTGAGGAATCTGTAAGTAATTATACTTATGTTTAAATAGTAATTTGTCAAACTGTGTATCTGTGTGACTTGTATAATTACTTCTGTGACATTTTGGTCTGATTAAAATACATGTTACTTTTGTTTAGTTTTTGTTTTACTAAGTGTTTCATCTGTGTGACTCATGTAATTACCCCTGTAACACTTTGGTCCAATTAAAATAAATGTTACTTTTGTTTAATTAGTACTTTACTAAAGTGTATATCAGTGTTACTCATGTAATTATTAGAGTAGCATTCCAGTATGATTAAAATGTGTTACTTATGTTTAGAAAATATTTTATCGAACTGGCCATTTGTGTGACTAATGTTAAGTTACCCCTCTTGTAGTTTTTACTCTGGTTATGATATATGTAGTTTTTACTCTGGTTATGATATATGTAGTTTTTACTCTGGTTATGACATATGTAGTTTTTACTCTGGTTATGATATATGTAGTTTTTACTCTGGTTATGATACATGTAGTTTTTACTCTGGTTATGATATATGTAGTTCTTACTCTGGTTATGATATATGTTGTTTTTACTCTGCTTATGATATATGCTAATGTAGTAAAATATCCATTTCTTTATCTATTGTTTTTACCATTTCTATTGTGTCCCTCTGATTCTCTGCCTGAAATCCTTGTCATGTGTTCACTTGCTGATCATACTTCCCCTTTGTTTGCTACCTTCTCGTTACCCAGAGTGTAATGAATAAATAGATGTGGTATGTTAGTAACCATTCAATTTTTTTCCCATATATATTTTTTAAAATTTTTGTTGTACAAAATTTAGTGAGTAAATGGACATAATATGTCAATAACCATCAGATATCTTCCTTCTTTTGAATGTTTAATTCTTGTTATCCAGAATCTAGTGAGTAAATGGACACAGTATGTCGGTAACCATCAGAGGTTTGAGAACGAACTTGCAGACTGTCAGTCTCGTGTCACTGAAGCTCAGACTCGTCTTCAACTGTGTGAAGGCACAGAGGGAACTGTGGAAGAATTAGAAACTAAGCTAGCAATGTTACAGGTAAGGTTGGTCTGGAAATGTCAGGCTTCTTAGCTTTACTACTAGGTATAACAAATAAAGGACAACATGAAAGTACTAATACTCATTTTTTAGAAAAGTGACTAAAGACTGTTCTCTCAATTTATTTTAATAAACATTTAAGGTTATAGTAGCAAAACAGTGGTTACAATTTTTTTTTCTAATATACCATCAGTAATTATTTCTTATCACTCTAAGGAATTAATCAATAATAAAGAGGAACTAGTTGGGAAGATCCAATCAGTTGCAGAGTTGGCTCAAATTGTCCTGACCGAAACACTTCCTGTTGGACATCAGCCAATTAATGAAGCCGTTCAGACTCTTCAAGAGAATAGAAGTAATCTTCTGACAAAGTTGACGGCTACCAAGTCTATGCTGGAAGATGCTCTGTACTTGTGGTCTAGTTTCCTAGTAATGATTAAACAAGCATCAAAAGTGGTCAGTCAGATGGAAAACACCCTGATGGAGGGACAGCAGCTTCAAGCTACACTTTCAGAAAAGAAGGCCCAGCTTGATAAAATGAAGGTATTGATTAATAGCATGATAGTACAACCTTATATGCAACCAATTTGAATATATCACTGATTCCAATAACAAAAGAATCAACAATTTAGAACTTGTAAAAGGAAAGAATAAAGGATGTAAAGTTTTCTAAAAGTCTATGAATGTACACATATCCTCAAAGAGAATATGGCCCACAAATTACCTAAACATTCTCCAAAATATTGCCAACTCATTACAACTCCAGCAATCTAGGATTGTCAAATGTACCCTGATTACTTGTATACACAAAGTTAGTAATATACCCTTTCTCTAGGACAGATTAGTAATATACCCTTTCTCTAGGACAGACTAGTAATATACCCTTTCTCTAGGACAGATTAGTAATATACCCTTTCTCTAGGACAGACTAGTAATATACCCTTTCTCTAGGACAGATTAGTAATATACCCTTTCTCTAGGACAGATTAGTAATATACCCTTTCTCTAGGACAGATTAGTAATATACCCTTTCTCTAGGACAGATTAGTAATATACCCTTTCTCTAGGACAGACTAAAAGTACTAGTCCACAAATATTGATATTCAGCAGAAACAAGAAACACTTTAACAACCAAACTTGGACAGCATCCCTGTACACCATGTTTCTTGCTTCCAAAATGCACTAGACATGTAAAACAGTTTCTGGTGTAAGTTCAAAATTCAATTCAATATACATAACTAATAATTTCTAATGGCCACAGAAGATAAGATAGAATATTTAGTGGTTGTCTTGTGAAAGTTGGTTTTCTCAAGTTACTTTCATTTCCCTCTACAACAAATTCTACAGCACTTTAACCTACATCTCCCATCCACTAAGTGATTGTAATCAAGGACAGTTTGTAACATTGCAGTTTGTCGAATGTTTGTCCCCTTGCTTCTTCTCTTCAATAGTATCATCAGCCATGATCTTCTCTCTGCCCTGGAACCCCCCAGACATCTCAGGATTAGGTATTGTAGGCAATGTAACATGAAGTTATTTACTGATCAAAATGTAACTCTCCAAATTACAATAGTTGAGTGATGTTTCAGGTAACTGCAGAGTAGATATGGTATGCTATGTACCATCTATTAATGTTAGTTATAACACCAAAGGTACAACTCTCCAAATTACAATAGTTGAGTGATGTTTCAGGTAACTGCAGAGTAGATATGGTATGCTATGTACCATCTATTAATGTTAGTTATAACACCAAAGGTACAATAGTTTACTAATGTTTCAGGTAACTGCAGAGTAGATATGGTATGCTATGTACCATCTATTAATGTTAGTTATAACACCAAAGGTACAACTCTCCAAATTACAATAGTTGAGTGATGTTTCAGGTAACTGCAGAGTAGATATGGTATGCTATGTACCATCTATTAATGTTAGTTATAACATCAAAGGTACAACTCTCCAAATTACAATAGTTGAGTGATGTTTCAGGTAACTGCAGAGTAGATATGGTATGCTATGTACCATCTATTAATGTTAGTTATAACACCAAAGGTACAATAGTTTACTAATGTTTCAGGTAACTGCAGAGTAGATATGGTATGCTATGTACCATCTATTAATGTTAGTTATAACATCAAAGGTACAATAGTTTACTAATGTTTCAGGTGACTGCAGAGTAGATATGGTATGCTATGTACCATCTATTAATGTTAGTTATAACACCAAAGGTACAATAGTTTACTAATGTTTCAGGTAACTGCAGAGTAGATATGGTATGCTATGTACCATCTATTAATGTTAGTTATAACATCAAAGGTACAATAGTTTACTAATGTTTCAGGTAACTGCAGAGTAGATATGGTATGCTATGTACCATCTATTAATGTTAGTTATAACACCAAAGGTACAATAGTTTACTAATGTTTCAGGTGACTGCAGAGTAGATATGGTATGCTATGTACCATCTATTAATGTTAGTTATAACATCAAAGGTACAATAGTTTACTAATGTTTCAGGTGACTAAAGTTGGTGTAGTTAAGTAGCTTTATGGATATGTAAAATGATTCACAATTATTGGAAATTTTGCTGTCTTTATATGTATGTTGTTGTTGCATATTCTACCATTGGATGGTTTTTTTAGTTCATTTTGATCACATAATGCAGCATTAAGTCAACACTAACATATTGGTTTGTTTCTTTGTCACATTTGCTACACTCTACCTTCACTCATGGTAGTGGACATAAGTACATAGACAACATTTCAGTACAAGTGCCAGATTTCAGTTGCAGTGTTTCAGCGTAAGCTGTGAGATATGCCTAACTTAATTACCTTTTATAAGTAGGCAAACATGTAATTCAACAAATCTAAGTAAGAGAATGGATGTACTAACTTTTAATAAATAATCTTTCTTACACTAAACCAACTGACTGTACTCTTTACTCATTGAATACTTAATTCCTGTTTACAGTGTAACTTTCCCACTTGCAGAACCTACTCACTGACTGTACTCTTTACTCAATGAATACTTAACTCCTGTTTACAGTGTAACTTTCCCACTTTCAGAACCTTCTCACTGACTGTACTCTTTACTCATTGAATACTTAATTCCTGTTTACAGTGTAACTTTCCCACTTACAGAACCTTCTCACTGACTGTACTCTTTACTCATTGAATACTTAACTCCTGTTTACAGTGTAACTTTCCCACTTGCAGAACCTTCTCACTGACTGTACTCTTTACTCATTGAATACTTAATTCCTGTTTACAGTGTAACTTTCCCACTTGCAGAACCTTCTCACTGACTGTACTCTTTACTCATTGAATACTTAACTCCTGTTTACAGTGTAACTTTCCCACTTGCAGAACCTACTCACTGACTGTACTCTTTACTCATTGAATATTTAACTCCTGTTTACAGTGTAACTTTCCCACTTGCAGAACCTTCTCACTGACTGTACTCTTTACTCATTGAATACTTAATTCCTGTTTACAGTGTAACTTTCCCACTTGCAGAACCTTCTCACTGACTGTACTCTTTACTCATTGAATACTTAACTCCTGTTTACAGTGTAACTTTCCCACTTGCAGAACCTTTCACTGACTGTACTCTTTACTCATTGAATATTTAACTCCTGTTTACAGTGTAACTTTCCCACTTGCAGAACCTTCTCACTGACTGTACTCTTTACTCATTGAATACTTAACTCCTGTTTACAGTGTAACTTTCCCACTTGCAGAACCTTCTCACTGACTGTACTCTTTACTCATTGAATATTTAACTCCTGTTTACAGTGTAACTTTCCCACTTGCAGAACCTTCTCACTGACTGTACTCTTTACTCATTGAATACTTAATTCCTGTTTACAGTGTAACTTTCCCACTTGCAGAACCTTCTCACTGACTGTACTCTTTACTCATTGAATACTTAATTCCTGTTTACAGTGTAACTTTCCCACTTGCAGAACCTTCTCACTGACTGTACTCTTTACTCATTGAATACTTAACTCCTGTTTACAGTGTAACTTTCCCACTTGCAGAACATTCTCACTGACTGTACTCTTTACTCATTGAATACTTAATTCCTGTTTACAGTGTACTTTCCCACTTGCAGAACCTTCTCACTGACTGTACTCTTTACTCATTGAATACGTAACTCCTGTTTACAGTGTAACTTTCCCACTTTCAGAACCTTCTCACTGACTGTACTCTTTACTCATTGAATATTTAACTCCTGTTTACAGTGTAACTTTCCCACTTGCAGAACCTTCTCACTGACTGTACTCTTTACTAATTGAGTACTTAACTCCTGTTTACAGTGTAACTTTCCCACTTTCAGAACCTTCTCACTGACTGTACTCTTTACTCATTAAATACTTAACTCCTGTTTACAGTGTAACTTTCCCACTTGCAGAACCTTCTCACTGACTGTACTCTTTACTCATTGAATACTTAACTCTTGTTTACAGTGTAACTTTCCCACTTGCAGAACCTTCTCACTGACTGTACTCTTTACTCATTGAATACTTAATTCCTGTTTACAGTGTAACTTTCCCACTTGCAGAACCTTCTCACTGACTGTACTCTTTACTCATTGAATACTTAATTCCTGTTTACAGTGTAACTTTCCCACTTACAATATTACATAACATATGCCCACTGTTACATTTTAATAGGTTAATAATGATGTATGAATTTGATTTGTTCTATTTCAGCCTGATTAAACTGATAAAGAATAAAGTCATAATTATAGAACAACAATCATTTCTTGTGAAACTGATATTTCACTGAAAGTTTTATCTTTTGGGGAAACTTATAAAAAGTAAAATAAAAATTTCATTCAAAATTTATTCTGTTTTGTGGTTTTTGAATTTGAGTAAAAGCATAGAGGTCACAGTATTTCAGATATTTGTTTTGCAATGTTCATACCCAGAGGAATAAATGTTTCGTCTCTCATTCGATATATGTTTCAGAAGTATGGTTGGCATACTTGATAACTATTGTTTACATATTTAACTATTTTTATTTATATGCTTCACAACTGATTTTTGTATGTTTCAGAATCGTTGTTTACATGTTTCATAACTGTTCCTTACATTGGCTCAGAAGTATTGTTGACATGTTTCAGAATCTTTGTTTACATATTTCATAACTGTTGTTCACATATATTGTAACTGTTCCTTACATTGGCTCAGAAGTATTGTTGACGTGTTTCATAACTGTCGTTCACATATATTGTTACTGTTCCTTACACTGGCTCAGAAGTATTGTTGACATGTTTCAGAATCTTTGTTTATATGTTTCATAACTGTTGTTGACATATATTGTAACTGTTCCTTACACTGGCTCAGAAATATTGTTGACATGTTTTAGAATCTTTGTTTATGTTTCATAACTGTTGTTGACATATATTGTAACTGTTCCTTACACTGGCTCAGAAGTATTGTTGCCATGTTTCAAAATTGTTGTTTACATGTTTCAAAATCGTTGCTTATATGTTTCAAAATCGTTGCTTATATGTTTCAGAATCGTTGTTTACATGTTTCAGAATCGTTGTTTACATGTTTCAGAATTGTTATTGACATATATCATAACTGTTCTTCACATATTTCATAACTGTTCTTCACATATTTAATAACTGTTTCTCAGATATTTCATAACTGTTCCTCACATATTTAACAGCTGTTCCTCACATATTTAATAACTGTTCTTCACATATTTAACAACTGTTCTTCACATATTTAACAGCTGTTCTTCACATATTTAATAACTGTTCTTCACATATTTAATAACTGTTCTTCACATATTTAATAACTGTTCTTCACATATTTAATAACTGTTCCTCAGATATTTCATAACTGTTCCTCACATATTTAACAGCTGTTGTTCACATATTTAATAACTGTTCTTCACATATTTAACAGCTGTTCTTCACTTATTTCATAACTGTTCATTACATGTTACATAACTGTTCCTTACATATTTTGTAATTGTTCCTTACATGGTTCTTAAGGATTATTAATGTGTTTCAGAATCACTGATGACATGTTTGAGGACTTGTATTTATGTTTTAGAACTGTTACCTACTTATTTCAAAACTATGATGAAAATGTTTGAGATGTATCATTTTCATGTTTCATAACTATTGTTCACAAACATGTTTAGATGTTACAGAATGTTTGTTTATATGTTTCAGAACTTGGAACATAAGATTACACATGAACGATAGAGATGGATCACCTGAAAACTAAAACCTTAGAACTCATCGACAATGGTCAGCACAGCCACTACACAACTGAAGCTATGGACTTGGTCCATCAGTTTGAAGCTATTGCTGAAAATATGAAGGTAAATTTGACACTAATATCTGACATTAAAGTTAGAAATATGCATCAAACATACCGTGAAGACTCATCTCAGGAGCAGAAGGAAGCCATACCTCCCAAAAGATTTAAAAATAAGTTTTATCCTAATGTATTAGTATCTCTGTTTCCTTTATTTTGGACATAATATTACTATATATATGAGTAGCACAACAACAAAAGTAATTTTTTCCTACTATGTGCCTTCCATTGAGGGGTCATCTTCTAGGATTATTTTATCTGCACAGAAACAGGTGAGATGATCCAAGCTTTCATTCCAAATTTTAAAAAGGATTTTAAGGCTGGCTACATAGTTAATGGAGTCAATCAATATATCAGAATCATTTTAAGAAATGTTTGTAAACACAAAGAGGTAGCAAGCTACCCAGGTTGTGGTGATCAAGGGCTGGTACAACGCTAACAATTCTCTAAGTATTTAAGAACACAAACAATTAAAAGTGTGTTTCCTCTTGTAGTATGTCTGGATAAAATTACGATGATTAATCTACATTTCAAGGCTATTTTAGAGTTTTAATGTTAGGCCTTGTCTGGCATGATGACTCTACCAAAACGTTTACAGCTGAAAATTACCAGATATAAATAAATCAAGATGTTTAAAATAAGTACATTTTAATATTTCTTATTCTTACGGTTAGTCTTAAAGTATCACCAACCAGGGCCTCACTATTAAGTACAAACCTTCACTTTAACATAGTTCAACAAAGAGCACTTTATTCTTGTTTAACATTTAAACTAATACACTTTTTAACATTTAATTTCAGGCTCAAGTCTTACAGAATGACCAGAACTACAAGGATCATTCATCATTTAAAAATAGTTGTGATGATTTAGTATCTTGGATGAAGAGATTGCGAGAGAAGATTCCCCTATGACTCGCTCAGTCAGTGATCGCCTCAGCCTTGAGACAAGTGTGTCAACCCTAGAGGTGAGTGTAATTAATTTTCTTAAGAATGACTGTAGACAACTGCTTTAATATTAAAGCTCAACTTTTTTCAATATATCAGCACTTTACACCTCTTAGTAAAATATTATTGGCAATTACAGTTTGTATCTAGACTGCTAAATTACTTCTCAATAAATGAATCAATCAAAAAAACAAGAGAAAATTTAAAGTAAAATTAACCATATGAAACTAAACCTAAACCTCACATCAGTGAAATACTTTTAAAAATGCACAGATGAAGTTGAGGTGGAATAATTATGTTACATAATTTCTCTAGTTGCAGCAACTGTGGTTAACAATAGTTGTTCTTTTTTGTATTACAGTATTTGGACTATGCCTATGTTAGTTGTTAATATACAGAGTTCAGAATATGGGAATCTATGGTTTGCATTTTATTTCTAAAAAAATACCAATCACACTGAGTGCATTGTAAGTCTGATAAATGTCACTATTCAGTCAGACAAGAGTAGCTCAAAAGTTAGTGGTTAGTACTATTCACAAAATGCCTTTACTCTAGTCTCAATTTTGAAATTGTGGATGACAGGCACAGATAATGGTTATGCACATTTGTGAAAATATCCAAAACAAGCAAACTAAAATATTTAATGTATTCAACTGTATGTGATATATACGGTACTTTTCATATTAAAAGGCCCTAGTCTGTAGCTTTGTACTTTCCAGCAAACAGATTGAAAGTGGTACACTTTATTTAAATAACTGTTAATTTTAATTTTCTAATGAATTACTGTTGGAACTCATTCACCTTAAAACTTAACAAATTGTACTTTCAGGAATTATTAACCAAGAAAGCTCAAGGCCAATTGAAAGTGGACAATATGGATCATTGTGGAGAAGTGGCAAAAGTAGCCAGTTCTGAAGCTGGTCAGACTCTGATTGCAACAGAAATAGCTGCCCTTAAAGATGACTTTAACAGCCTGTTTACTGAAATTGAACAAATGAAGGAGAAACTAGGTGAGAAATGTATCACGGCCATCTTATAAAGTCATAGTAATATGCATTTAATAATCTGTTTTTGAAAAGTTTTATTATTTTTGTTACTTTACTGAATGGGTTTCTTGCATATTTATTTTATGAAGAGCTTCTTCTAGCAAAACTTGTAACAACAATGACAACCACTTTTTACTTTTCAGAGAGTATCTGTGTACAGCTCCATGAGTTCAAAGATGAGTATGAAAAAGTAAGTGAATGGTTGCAGCTAATGGAAGCAGACATCAAAACCCAGAAAGTTACTTTGAAGTCAAGCCTAGAAGAGAAGGAAGGCATGGTTAAATATTCTAAGGTCTGTTTTTTTGTGTGGAATTTTAAAGAAACTTAAGGATTATATTTGTGAACTATTAGCTGGTAGGTTTATAGGTCACTGAGTGGTATTAACTAGTATTAGAAGATTGGGAGTTGGATAATGTTAGTCCAATATTTATAGGAGGTGATAAACATTGTTCAGACAATTATAGGCCAATTAGTCTTACATCAATAGTTGTCAAGATTTTAGAAAGTGTGATAAAAGATATGTGTGTAAAAACGGCTGGTAGAGAAAACTCAATGTAGAGCAGTAAATAATGTTTTGACCTTCTTGGTCATCATCAGGTTCAGAAAGAAAGAAAGGTGTAACTGACCAATAGCTGACCACATGTGAAGGCGGTTGTGTAATTGAGTGTAGAAATTTAGAGGGCATGCTTAGATGTTTGATTATATTTATTAATATAGGTATAAAAGTGTTCCTTTGTATTGGTTTATTTTGGGCTTGAGTTGTTGTATAAGTTAGGCTTCTTTAATTTTGCATTTGTTTATGTTTGTTTATTAATTTAGTATTTGGGTGTTTTGTTTGGTTATGTTGTGTTTATTTGATTTGCAGTGATCGAAAATGTGTGAAGGTGACTCTTTGTGTTCTTTAGATCTGGTTTCTATTTTTCTACATGTTTCTCCAATATAGAAGTTGTGGCAGTTGTCACATTGTATTTTATAAATAATGTTGGTGTGGTGTTTGTCAGTGTTGTATTTAAATAGTACAGACTTTAGTTTTGTTCCTGGTTTTGAATAAATTTGGTATTAACTGAATATCATATTTTGTTACTAGTTTTGCCAAATGTTGGTTATTTTCTGCTGGTGTCAGGAATATATGGTATGCAGCAGTATATGGTTTCGTGATTTTTTGATTTGTGAGATATATTTACTTTTGTTGGTTGATTTTGCTTTTCGTCTAGGTGTGTGTGTATGTTTTCTACAGTTTGTGATTAAAGATGTATTGCAGAGTTGCTTACAGCAGTTTGATACAGTGTCAAGGATCCAGCATGGTTTCACCGAGGGAAAGTCTTGTTTAACAAATCTTATTACGTTCATTAAGGATGTTAATAGAAGAGTTGGTAAAGTAAATATGGTGATTTGGTTTACCTTGAACTTCAGAAAGTGTTTGATAAGGTGCTTCACAAATGGCTTGTGACATGGTTTACCTTGAGCTACAGAAAGTGTTTGATAAGGTGCTTCACAAATGGCTTGTGACATGGTTTACCTTGAGCTACAGAAAGTGTTTGATAAGGTGCTTCACAAATGACTTGTGACATGGTTTACCTTGAGCTACAGAAAGTGTTTGATAAGGTGCTTCACAAATGGCTTGTGACATGGTTTACCTTGAGCTACAGAAAGTGTTTGATAAGGTGCTTCACAAATGGCTTGTGACATGGTTTACCTTGAGCTACAGAAAGTGTTTGATAAGGTGCTTCACAAATGACTTGTGACATGGTTTACCTTGAGCTACAGAAAGTGTTTGATAAGGTGCTTCACAAATGGCTTGTGACATGGTTTACCTTGAGCTACAGAAAGTGTTTGATAAGGTGCTTCACAAATGGCTTGTGACATGGTTTACCTTGAGCTACAGAAAGTGTTTGATAAGGTGCTTCACAAATGGCTTGTGACATGGTTTACCTTGAGCTTTAGAAAGTGTGTGATAAGGTGCTTCACAAATGGCTTGTGACATGGTTTACCTTGAGCTTTAGAAAGTGTTTGATAAGGTGCTTCACAAATGACTTGTGACATGGTTTACCTTGAGCTACAGAAAGTGTTTGATAAGGTGCTTCACAAATGGCTTGTGACATGGTTTACCTTGAGCTACAGAAAGTGTTTGATAAGGTGCTTCACAAATGACTTGTGACATGGTTTACCTTGAGCTACAGAAAGTGTTTGATAAGGTGCTTCACAAATGGCTTGTGACATGGTTTACCTTGAGCTACAGAAAGTGTTTGATAAGGTGCTTTGCAAATGGCTTGTGACATGGTTTACCTTGAGCTACACAAAGTGTTTGATAAGGTGCTTCACAAATGGCTTGTAACATGGTTTACCTTGAGCTACAGAAAGTGTTTGATAAGGTGCTTCACAAATGGCTTGTAACGTGGTTTACCTTGAGCTACAGAAAGTGTTTGATAAGGTGCTTCACAAATGACTTGTGACATGGTTTACCTTGAGCTACAGAAAGTGTTTGATAAGGTGCTTCACAAATGACTTGTGACATGGTTTACCTTGAGCTACAGAAAGTGTTTGATAAGGTGCTTCACAAATGGCTTGTGACATGGTTTACCTTGAGCTACAGAAAGTGTTTGATAAGGTGCTTCACAAATGACTTGTGACATGGTTTACCTTGAGCTACAGAAAGTGTTTGATAAGGTGCTTCACAAATGGCTTGTGACATGGTTTACCTTGAGCTACAGAAAGTGTTTGATAAGGTGCTTCACAAATGGCTTGTGACATGGTTTACCTTGAGCTACAGAAAGTGTTTGATAAGGTGCTTCACAAATGGCTTGTGACATGGTTTACCTTGAGCTACAGAAAGTATTTGATAAGGTGCTTCACAAATGGCTTGTGACATGGTTTACCTTGAGCTTTAGAAAGTGTGTGATAAGGTGCTTCACAAATGGCTTGTGACATGGTTTACCTTGAGCTACACAAAGTGTTTGATAAGGTGCTTCACAAATGGCTTGTGACATGGTTTACCTTGAGCTACAGAAAGTGTTTGATAAGGTGCTTCACAATTGGCTTGTGACATGGTTTACCTTGAGCTTTAGAAAGTGTTTGATAAGGTGCTTCACAAATGGCTTGTGACATGGTTTACCTTGAGCTACAGAAAGTGTTTGGTAAGGTGCTTCACAAATGGCTTGTGACATGGTTTACCTTGAGCTACAGAAAGTGTTTGATAAGGTGCTTCACAATTGGCTTGTGACATGGTTTACCTTGAGCTACAGAAAGTGTTTGATAAGGTGCTTCACAAATGACTTGTGACATGGTTTACCTTGAGCTACAGAAAGTGTTTGATAAGGTGCTTCACAAATGGCTTGTGACATGGTTTACCTTGAGCTACAGAAAGTGTTTGATAAGGTGCTTTGCAAATGGCTTGTGACATGGTTTACCTTGAGCTACACAAAGTGTTTGATAAGGTGCTTCACAAATGGCTTGTAACATGGTTTACCTTGAGCTACAGAAAGTGTTTGATAAGGTGCTTCACAAATGGCTTGTAACGTGGTTTACCTTGAGCTACAGAAAGTGTTTGATAAGGTGCTTCACAAATGACTTGTGACATGGTTTACCTTGAGCTACAGAAAGTGTTTGATAAGGTGCTTCACAAATGACTTGTGACATGGTTTACCTTGAGCTACAGAAAGTGTTTGATAAGGTGCTTCACAAATGGCTTGTGACATGGTTTACCTTGAGCTACAGAAAGTGTTTGATAAGGTGCTTCACAAATGACTTGTGACATGGTTTACCTTGAGCTACAGAAAGTGTTTGATAAGGTGCTTCACAAATGGCTTGTGACATGGTTTACCTTGAGCTACAGAAAGTGTTTGATAAGGTGCTTCACAAATGACTTGTGACATGGTTTACCTTGAGCTACAGAAAGTGTTTGATAAGGTGCTTCACAAATGACTTGTGACATGGTTTACCTTGAGCTACAGAAAGTGTTTGATAAGGTGCTTCACAAATGGCTTGTGACATGGTTTACCTTGAGCTACAGAAAGTGTTTGATAAGGTGCTTCACAAATGACTTGTGACATGGTTTACCTTGAGCTACAGAAAGTGTTTGATAAGGTGCTTCACAAATGGCTTGTGACATGGTTTACCTTGAGCTACAGAAAGTGTTTGATAAGGTGCTTCACAAATGGCTTGTGACATGGTTTACCTTGAGCTACAGAAAGTGTTTGATAAGGTGCTTCACAAATGGCTTGTGACATGGTTTACCTTGAGCTACAGAAAGTATTTGATAAGGTGCTTCACAAATGGCTTGTGACATGGTTTACCTTGAGCTTTAGAAAGTGTGTGATAAGGTGCTTCACAAATGGCTTGTGACATGGTTTACCTTGAGCTACACAAAGTGTTTGATAAGGTGCTTCACAAATGGCTTGTGACATGGTTTACCTTGAGCTACAGAAAGTGTTTGATAAGGTGCTTCACAATTGGCTTGTGACATGGTTTACCTTGAGCTTTAGAAAGTGTTTGATAAGGTGCTTCACAATTGGCTTGTGACATGGTTTACCTTGAGCTACAGAAAGTGTTTGGTAAGGTGCTTCACAAATGGCTTGTGACATGGTTTACCTTGAGCTACAGAAAGTGTTTGATAAGGTGCTTCACTATTGGCTTGTCACAAAAATTAAATCTGTTGGTGTGAGAGAAATGTTATTAAATTGGATAGAAAACTGACTGGAGAGTAGAGAGTAGTCAAAAATGAAAACAAATCTGACTATGTCACAGTTACAAGTGGTGTGACTCAGGACTCTGAGCTATGTCCTCTGTTGTTTCTGATTTATATTAATTATATTGATCTGGAATGTTTGACAAAACTTTGAAGTTAAAAGATAACATAAAGATTTATTAGATGACTAGCTGTATCAAACATGCTACAGACTTACAGGGGCATTTAGATAATTTGATGGGTTGGGTCAATACATAACAGATGATGTTTATCCAAAATGTAAGGTAATACATGTAGGATTTCACAATTCAAGAATTTTTACAATTTAAATGTAAATATATTCACTATTGTGGTTTAAAAGAAATATCCTGGTATTGTGATAGAAATATCACTTAAGTCATCTAAACAGTGTGTTGTAGCTATCAACAAGGCTAGTAGGAGTTTGGGTAGCATCCATAAAAATACAGAATACAACACAAGGGATATTGTTTCACTGTATATACTACTTATAAGGCAGGGGTGTGCAACAGGCGGCCCGCGGGCCACAACTCGGCCCGCCAAGCCATTTAGTGTGGCCCTAGTTGTTGCCTCGTCTGTCAAACTACAATTGCAGTCATGAAAGAGTACAATATTAAGCGACATTACGCAACTAAGCACTCCTCCCAGTTTGATGAAATTGTTGGTCAGGCACGAAAGGACAAAATTGAACATTTAAAAACATCCATTGAAAAGCAACAAGGTGTTTTTACCACTTTCAAGAAAAATTCAGAACTGGTGACAAAACTGAGTTTTAAGCTTTGTGAATGTATGGCAGAAAAGGGAAAGCCTTTCAGTGATGGAGAATTTATTAAAAATTGTTTAACAATATTCACAGAATATGCATGTCCAGAGAAAAAATATTTGGTGGAGCAAACTAGCCTTTCCCGCTTTACTGTCTCACATGAGGACAAAAGATCTTTCAGAGGACATCAAAGAAACTTTGAAAGAGAGATTGAATTCGTGTGAAGCTTTCAGTCTGGCTTTGCATGAAAGCACTGATATCAATGACACATCCCAACTTGTCATTTTCATCAGAGCTGTTACTGCAGGCTTTGATGTTTTCAAGAGTTTTTAGATATGGCAAGCCTTTCCTCCACAACCACAGGACAGGATATTTGTGAACAAGTGCTTAAGGTTGTAGAAAAGTTTGAACTGAATCCTTATAAATTATGTGGTGTTACAACAGATGGTGCTCCTTCCATGACAGGTAGGACAAATGGATTCACCAAGAAATTTCTAACTGCAATTGGAGCACAAGACGTAGTTGTAAGCCATTGCATTATTCACCAAGAGAGCTTGTGCACCAAAGTTCTGGATTTTGCAGAAGTCATGAAAAATGTCATCCAATGCGTAAATTATATTCAACACGAGGATTAAATCATCGACAATTTAAAACTTTTTAGATGAGCTGGACAGTGAGTATTCAGATGTTTTGTACTTCTCTGCTGCACGTTGGCTTAGTAGAGCTGCTACTTTGAAGAGATTCTGGAATCTGCGAGAGGAGATTAAGTTCTTCATGGAGAGCAAACGCCAGAATGTGGACTTCTTGAGCAATGAGGACTGGCTGAATGACTTAGCATTCCTCACAGACATTACACAGCATCTGTCTGATTTAAACTTAAAACTACAAGGGAAAAGTCAACTTGTGAATAAGTTGTTTGAGCATATTTGTGCTTTTGAGAAGAAATTGGAACTTTTCCAGGTTCAGTTGAGAAGAGCCATATTGACCCATTTTACATGTCTTGCAACCAGGAAACTGGAATTTCCTAATCTGGATTGCACCAAATATGGAACCAGTGTACAAAAGCTGCGTGATGAGTTTGCAAACAGATTTCCAGATTTCAGACAAACTGAAATTAGATTGAAATTGTTCGCTCAACCTTTTGATTTGGCAGTGGAAGACAGTCCTGATGATTGCCAAATGGAACTCATTGAACTGCAGGCTGACATGGACACTAAAAGGAAATTTTCTGAAAACAGTTTGCTAGACTTTACAAACTCTGTGTACGTGAAAAGTTTCCCAATTTGTCCCGTCATGCACAAAGAATTGCCTCCCTTTTGGTAGCACCTACTGCTGTGAGCAATTTTTCTCCAAAATGAAGCTCATCAAAACCAAATGTAGAAGTCAGCTGACTGATGAACATTTGACCAGTCAGTTAAGAGTGGCAACCACTTCTGTCAAAGCTGATATTGACAAGCTCTGCAAGGACTCTAAATTTCAAGTGTCGCACTAAAATGATCACTCATGCAAAAATATAAAATATTATTGCTTGCCATTTTGAGAATTTTTTTAATTTATTGTGCATGTACACGAATAAGCTTGTTTTTTAAGTGGCCCCGCTTGATTGATGAAGTTGGTTATATGGCCCACCGACAAAAAAATGTTGCACACCCCTGTTATAAGGCCTCATTCAGTGTACTGTGTACAGTTTTGTGCTACATTCCTCAAGAAGGACATTGAATTGTTGGAGAAGATTCAGAGATGAGCCACTAGAATGTTGGGATTGTTCTATGAGGAAAGACTGAATTATCTAAACTTGTTTTCTTTGATGAGAAGAAGGGTTAGAGGGCATTTAATTGAAGTGTTTAAAATTATTAAGGTTATTAATAATATAGATCCATCAGGCTTTGTAGGGGTTAACAGTGAAAACAATAGGAAAAGGGTCATAAATTCAAATTTTGGTAGCATAGGAGTTGCTTGCAGTTTAGACAGTATTACTTTTAACATAGGGTGTTTGAATATTGGAATGAGCTGCTTTCAAGGGTGGCAGAGGCAGAAAATTTAACTCAGTTCAAGAAAAGATTAGATAAATACATGAGTAAGTAAGAAGTGGTTATATCTGGGAGCTGGAAGGGATATTCTTGCTAAGCTAATAAGCTTCCTTTTGTCCCTTTAAATTGTTTTGGATTTTATTTGTTAGTTTCGTTTATTTTAAAATCATGCATAGAAGACAAGGACATCATTGCTAATTTATATGCAAAAACGGCTCGTTTGGGTTGAGAAAATATTTTACATAGAAGGTCGAAACGTTGTTTGCTCTTCTATGTAAAATATTTTCTCAACCCAAACGAGCCGTTTTTGCATATAAATTTCTCAACAAGCAGGTTTCTCGACATCACTGATTATCATTGCTAATTATTTTAAAATCTATTTGGTATGTTGGTTTTCGTACAGTTAAGTCATTCCTGGAAAAGTTATTTGTTTTTAAGTATTTAAATGTCTATTTTATATGTTAATTTTGTTTAAAATCAGGCCTAGAAGCAGAAAAATATTGTTAAGTATTGCAAAGTTTATTTTTAATTGTCAATTTTCTTTTGTGTAACATTGGGCTAGAATACTGTAAAACCATTTTAAATATTGCAAGATTTGTTTGTATTTGTCAGTTTTCTTTTGTGTAACATTGGGCTAGAATACTGTGAAACCATTTTAAATATTGCAAGGTTTGTTTGTATTTGTCAGTTTTCTTTTGTGTAACATTGGGCTAGAATACTGTAAAACCGTTTTAAATATTGCAAGGTTTGTTTGTATTTGTCAGTTTTTCATTCGTTTAGAATTAGGCTTAGAATACTGTGAAACTATTTTAAATATTGCAGTGTCTGTTTTAAGTGTCAGTTTTGTTTATTTTAAAGTTAGGCCTAGAAGGAGTTTTCTGTGGTTTGAATTCAGGCCTAGAAAGCAGGAAAATATTAATAAGTGTTGCAATGTCTGTTTAATTTAGTTTAATGTCAGTCCTAAAAGCAGGGAAAGCATAAATATTTTCAGTGTCTCTTTAATTTGTTAGTTAAGTTTAGAATCAGGCCTAGAAGACAAAAGAAACATTGTCAAGTGTTACAAGGCCTATTTTATGTTATTTTTGTTTATTTTAAAATCATGCTTAGAAGGCAAGAATATCATTTTTAAGTACTGCAATGTCTCTTTTATTTATTAGTTTAAACTATTTAAAATCAGGTCTGGAATGCAGAAAAATTATGTTAAGTATTACAATGTCTTTTATTTATTGGTTTTGTTTAGTTTAATATGAGGTCTTAAGTATTGCAGTGTGTGATTTATTTGTTGATTTTGGTTTCTTTGATGTGAGACCTGCAATTAAGATACAAAAAGTTTGTCGAATATTGTTTTTGGATTATAATAATAATACACTTTGATACTTGCACCTCTTGATTTTGTTTTATATAACACGATAAATCAGGTGAGAGTTATGGTGACAGTTATAGACCAACAATTTGAGAAATTCATTATACAGAAACAAATTGTATAGTATGAATTTTTAATTAATTACTTAATTAAAAATATTAGGTATTTTAATCTGTAAATTACATAAAAATAAGATTTTTGGTGAATTGGTATTGAAGAAGTAACATGCTTTGTTGAAGAAAAATGGTTCTTTTGTACAGGGTTTGTTGGAGGAATTGGAGAAAGGAAAGGAGTCAGTGGATAAATTAACTCTCTCAGCTCAGGGACTCTTGACATCACATCTTGATACATACATTCGTAATCAACTGAGCATTCTCAACTCTCGCTACCAAGTCATTTTGAACCTATGCAAGGTCAGAATTTATAATAAATTTCTTGAACAGTGTAGGTGTAAGCAACATAATTGGGTATAATATTTTAAAAGTGTTTGATTAGCTATTAAAGAGTGCATAAAGTGTTTTGTTTTCTTTCCATTTCATTTAATGTTTGGCCTATTACAATATTTGTGATACTTACAAATATATGTCAGCACATAAGACTGTACTTGTGTTTTTCGTGTATTGATTTATGGTAGGATGTCCTAAATAAAGTGGAACAACAGCTGGATCAGCACAAGCTCTACAAAGACAAAGTAGATGAGAGTAGACTTTGGATACAAAAGATGACAGCACTGTTGGAAGAATGTGGAATACCTACTGGGAGTCGGGAAGCAGTGGAGATTCAGTTGGCCAAAATTAAGGTATGTTTATAAGTGTAGTTAATATCTGATTACATATTACTTGTATCAAGGAAAACAGTACAAGAGTCAATTATAATCATCATAACTTCCTGTGCATTTGAAGTGTTATTTTATAGTCTTTCACTTTAATTACAGTGTTATTATACCTACTGCCAAACTTCTGTTTTGATATTCTTTATGTACAAGGTGTCATAATGTGGCCACTGCCAAACTTCTGTTTTGATATTCTTTATGTCCGAGGTGTTATAATGTGGCCACTACCAAACTTCTGTGTCATTATTCTTTATGTACAAGGTGTTATAATGTGGCCACTACCAAACTTCTGTGTCAATATTCTTTATGCACAAGGTGTTATAATGTGGCCACTACCAAACTTCTGTGTCAATATTCTTTATGTGCAAGGTGTTATAATGTGGCCACTGCCAAACTTCTGTTTTGATATTCTTTATGTACAAGGTGTTATAATGTTGCCACTACCAAACTTCTGAGCCAGTATTCTTTATGTACAAGATGTTATAATGTGGCCACTACCAAACTTCTGTGTCAATATTCTTTATGTGCAAGGTGTTATAATGTGGCCACTGCCAAACTTCTGTTTTGATATTTTTTATGTACAAGATGTTATAATGTGGCCACTACCAAACTTCTGTGATGATATTCGTTATGTACAAGGTGTTATAATACGGCTAGTACCAAACTTCTGTGCCAGTATTCTTTATGTCCGAGGTGTTATAATGTGGCCACTACCAAACTTCTGTGATGATATTCGTTATGTACAAGGTGTTATAATACGGCTAGTACCAAACTTCTGTGCCAGTATTCTTTATGTCCGAGGTGTTATAATGTGGCCACTACCAAACTTCTGTGTCAATATTCTTTATGTACAAGGTGTTATTATGTGGCCACTACCAAACTTTTGTGTCAATATTGTTTATGTCCAAGGTGTTATAATGTGGCCACTACCATACTTCTGTGTCAATATTCTTTATGTACAAGGTGTTATAATGTGGCTACTACCCAACTTCTGTGTGAATATTCTTTGTTTACAAGGTGTTATAATGTAGCTACTGGCAAACTTTTGTCAGTATTCTTTATTTACATGGTGTTATCATGTGGCCACTGCCAAACTTCTGTGACAGTATTCTTTATTTAGAAGGTGTTGCAATGTAGCTTCAGTGACGTCTTTTGTTCCAGATTCTTCAGTTACTATATTTTAAGTTTTAGCTACCACCCAACTATTGTATTCTGCTCCCTGTATGCTTGTAATTATTAGGTGGAACATTTGAACTACCTTTATTACTACACCCTGTTTATAGTTTTAGGAACTAAGATTCCATAATATCGATAGTTGTTGTACACCTGCTTGTAATTTCATTAATAGAGATTCCATGGTCTGGTTAGTTGATCTGGACTAATAGTTTCATGAATAGAAATTGCATAATCTGTCTAGTTTGTCTGCATCTGCTAATAGTTTCATGATTAGCAATTCCATAGTCTTTCTATTTAGCCCTTACCTGGTTATAGTTTCATGAATAGAGATTCCATATTCTGTCTGGCTGGTATTCGCCTGATTATAGTTTTGTGAACTGTGATTCCTTTATGTGATTAGTTGGTATACACCAGCTTATAATGTAATGATGTTAGATATTTTGTTAGAGCTTTTGAAATATTTGTAGTTTCCTAGAGCTGGTTACTTTTATTTATTTTGAAGCTACTTGTTTTGCACATGATGGAACTTTATTAAAAGAATGCATGTTACAGTCCTGGATTACAAAGTTATTTGTTTAGTTATGTCATTCACAAATGATTTATCTAACATGTTTTTTTTTTAGTTCAATGCCTTGACTGAGGTATCACTTTTGTTATAATGTTGTTAAGATTCTGGGTTACGGTATGTTTTAACTTTTAGCAGGAAGTTACCAGAAAACAAGAGGAAGGCCAAGCTCTTGTCCATGGTGCTTTAAGTGCTGGAGAAAAAACAATTCACACAACACATCCTACAGGGAAAAATGTCATCACACTTGAAATGCATGATCTCCAGTCTGCTTGGGATTGTCTAGTGTTGAAAGTGTCTGAAGCTAAGGTGAGATTAACAACAAATATTAGTTATTATTAAGTGTGAAAATCAGTGTTATGTTGTCACCAATAGAATACTCTCAATATTGTGTTAAAATTCTGAAATTAATGGCAGTTTGACAACAGTTGATTACTGTCAGTGTTGTATTGAAAGTGTCTGAAGGTAGTAAGAGGTTGAGAACAGTAGACTACTGTTAGTGTTGTATTGAAGTGTCTGAAGGTAGTAAGAGGTTAACAACAGTAGACTACTGTCAGTGTTGTATTGAAAGTGTCTGAAGGTAGTAGGAGGTTAACAACAGTAGACTACTGTCAGTGTTGTATTGAAGTGTCTGAAGGTAGTAAGAGGTTAACAACAGTAGACTACTGTCAGTGTTGTATTGAAAGTGTCTGAAGGTAGTAAGAGGTTAACAACAGTAGACTACTCATTCATTACAATATCTCATGTATGTTATTTCCACTGAATGCTTTGCCCACATGTACTGTATTTGACATTATGCAGTGTAACCCAAGGCACTATACTTGGTACATACTTATTTGGGCCACTTGTCCCTTGTATAATAGATATTCCATGTTTGTCTGTACCATACTGTTTCAAGTCATAATTATACAGCACTTTTCCTCTGATTCAGTGCTGTACATCTCTTTCCTGAATGCATTGGTGCCTTGCAATTTGTATTACTGTATTAATTTTGGGAAGAAGAGCACACCTGTTCCAGAAGTTGTGCAATACCTCACAGGTGTGCTTTTTTGTCATATTTTAGTGTGTCTGTTTTTCTCATGTGGTCACTTTGTACTTTATTACTATATTGATGCACCTTCACCTCTGCAACTTTTGATTCTAGTTTTGGGTAAGACTCAATAAGAATATTTTCAGAATTAGAATTGTTTTTATTGAAAATGTATTTTTGATAGGTGGTTTTCTCTCCTCACCCACTTTTCCTCCTCAATGATACACCAGTATTTCTGGTTTGCTCCTAATTTTCAAAAGTGAGGACTGTGTTATAATAGTAAAGGGAATTAGCTTAATGGGACAGTGTGATTGGTTGAAGGTAGTCACATATTCAACATATGCTCTGAAATGATGCAAAACTTATGGGATTTAAAAGACTTTAATGATGCTTGGAGCTTCAGGTGAGGTAAGAACTTATCAGAAATACATTTTTAGTGTAAATAAAATGTTAACTTACCTTAAGAATCTTAAACAGCTAGATCGTGATCAGATCCCCCCATTTCTAGTTTGAGTGTAAACAATATTAATCTGTTCTTGTATAACAATCTTTCCATTCAGGGTACCATTTTAGTCACCTTCTGATCTGTAAGGTGAGTAATCCAAGACTGAACACTAATCTCTAAATATAACATAAGTACATACAGGACTTAAATAAATACCATTATTAACAAACCAATTATACAATCTATTTACAAAATAGATTCTCAGAATCTTTATTCAGAATATTATTATGGTTTTGTGATTTCAAGGCATTTTCTATTACTTGAATGTACATTTTTAGAGGCTGCAACAGTTTGAGTAGTTATGACAATTATTAAATCAGGTATGTTGAAGCAGTTGTTGAGGTATATATGTAACTAATTATGACAGTTATTAAATCAGGTGTGTTGAAGCAGTTGTTAAGGTATATATGTAACTAATTATGACAATTATTAAATCAGGTATGTTGAAGCAGTTGTTAAGGTATATATGTAACTAATTATGACAATTATTAAATCAGGTGTGTTGAAGCAGTTGTTAAGGTATATATGTAACTAATTATGACAATTATTAAATCAGGTATGTTGAAGCACTTGTTAAGGTATATACATAACTAATTATGACAATTATTAAATCAGGTATGTTGAAGCAATTGTTGAGGTATATATGTAACTAATTATGACAATTATTAAATCAGGTATGTTGAAGCAGTTGTTGAGGTATATATGTAACTAATTATGACAATTATTAAATCAGGTATGTTGAAACAGTTGTTGAGGTATATATGTAACTAATTATGACAATTATTAAATCAGGTATGTTGAAGCAGTTGTTAAGGTATATATGTAACTAATTATGACAATTATTAAATCAGGTATGTTGAAGCAGTTGTTAAGGTATATATGTAACTAATTATGACAATTATTAAATCCGGTGTGTTGAAGCAGTTGTTAAGGTATATATGTAACTAATTATGACAATTATTAAATCAGGTATGTTGAAGCAGTTGTTAAGGTATATATGTAACTAATTATGACAATTATTAAATCAGGTATGTTGAAGCAGTTGTTAAGGTATATATGTAACTAATTATGACAATTATTAAATCAGGTATGTTGAAGCAGTTGTTAAGGTATATATATAACTAATTATGACAATTATTAAATCTGGTATGTTGAAGCAGTTGTTGAGGTATATATGTAACTAATTATGACAATTATTAAATCAGGTGTGTTGAAGCAGTTG